>NC_044195.1:2496853-2668591 GCF_900880675.1 Sparus aurata | reverse complement strand
CAGACAATCTTGCATATCTTTACAAAATACTGTCTGATTATCACATAAATACTCTTCATTGTGTGGTATGGCATGATGAGGCTTTGTGTAAAATTTGGTGCAAATCGGACCTTAGATGGCGCTCTGGTCGCAGTCTAATCATTTTGAATGGAAAGTAAATGGGGAAATCTTCAAGTCCTCTTCAAAACTCATCGACCTTCAACCTCTCCTTATCCATCATACTTTGAGCTAGACACACCATTCTAACTTTTAAAGAGTCAGAAGACCTCAAACTATTGGGCATGTATTCAGTTTTTAAAGCACACGTTAGCCACACCTGGCCTGCTATCATCATCAACAGCGTCAGCAACAGAGTTTTGTCCAGTGTTAGTTGTGTAGAAGCGTGTGCCTTTTAGAGATGCTTCATTAGATCAGAGTTGCTTACAATGGACGTGGACAAATTAGATTAAAACAGTGTCTGTACTTCCACTTTGTAAACATCAACTTTCCCTCCGGACTCGCCATAGCCGCAGTTCCCCTCTGCTAGTTTGAGTGTGTGAGGCTGGTGTGTGTCAGCGGAAGGTGTTGCTTGAGCAAGCCTCGACGGCAGCAAGCCCCGACGGCAGCATACATTGACGGCAGCAGGCCCCGACGCGCGTGGACTGCGAGGGCCCGTTCAACGCTGCTTGCAGCTTTAATTAGGGCCCGAGCAGGTCATCGACCTGTGAGGTCCCTATTGAAATTGGAAAAATTATTCTTCTTATTATTCTTCTGCGCTTTGACTGCAGTTTTGGATGCCTGAACATATCCAAAAACTCACCAAATTTGGAACATACATCACATCTGGCGAAAAATTTGATAATTTAATGTCGTTGGGCGAGGTCGTGACCTGCGGGCTCTGTAGCGCCCCCTAATGTTCAGCCCCGCCTCCCACAAGTGCGTAGAAGAACGAAAATCAATACGTAGATTCCTCATGACCAGACGCACAAAAAATCGTCTTGGAGCGATACTGTCACTCCAACAGGAAGTCAGTCATTTAGATGTGTGGCGGCATTTTTGTCCAATTCATGCCTACTTTGAAAATTATCTTGTCCTAGAGCTTAAACACCACGGTCTTCAAATTAACTCAGTAATTTTCTTCATGCCTTGAAGAATAAAAGTTATTGAAATCATTCAGCTGCGCCATACTTTAGTGGGCGGTGCGGTGGAAACCATTTTTTCCTCACGCCATCAAGCATCGAGGCTTTATAACTTCAACATACAATTTCCTATCCACACCATACTTCCATTAAGTGTAGAGGCTGTCTCCCCGAACAAATCTCAGCATCAATACTAAGTCTGCCATTTTGCTTTTGGCCGCCATGTTGAAATATTGCCAATCTTCGTACTTAAATTATCTCCTCCTACAGATGTAACACCACCGACTTCAAAGTCACTCAGTAGCATCCTCTGACCTTGAAGATGAAAAGTTATTAAAATCTTTATCCTACGTCATACCTGCTGGCCACAGTGGAGCGGGCAATTGGAATCCTTCGCCGTAAAGCATCGTGTCCTCATAACTTCTTCATACAATGTCTTATCTTGGCCAAATCTCTCAGGAATGCAGAGGGAGTCGCCCTAATGAGATCTGTGTAGTCATGGGGTGTGGCTGTGACGCGTGGGCTCTGTAGCGCCCCCTATTGTGATGCCCCGCCTCCTACTTGTAACATAGAAGGACGAAAATTGGTACGCAGATTCCTCATGTCTGGACGCACAAAAAACCCATTTGGACTCCTAGTGTCAGTCCAACAGGAAGGCAGTCATTTAGATGTGTGGCGGCATTTTTGTCCAAATCATGCCTACTTTGAAAATTATCTTGTCCTAGAGCTTAAACACCACGGTCTTCAAATTAACTCAGGAATTTTCTTCATGCCTTGAAGAACAAAAGTTATTAAAATCTTTCAGCTGTGACAAGGTGAAGTTGGCGGTGCGGTGGAATCCATTTTGTCCTCACGCCGTCAAGCATCGAGGCTTTATAACTTCAACATACAATGTCCTATCCACACCAAACTGCTCGTAACTGTAGAGGCTGTCTCCCCGAACAAATCTCAGCGTCAATAATTAGTCTGCCATTTTGCTTTTGGCCGCCATGTTGAATTATGACAATCTTTGTACTTAAATTATCTCCTCCTACAGATGTAACGCCACCGACTTCAAAGTCACTCAGTAGCATCCTCTGACCTTGAAGATGAAAAGTTATTGAAATCTTTATCCTACGTCATTCCTGCTGACAGTTGCGGAGCCCGCCATAACAATCCTTCGTCATGAAGCATCAAGTCCTGATAACTCCTTCATACTATTTCCTATCTAGGCCAAATCTAGAGGGAATCGAGAGGGGGTCCCCATGAATAGATCTGTGCATCAATACTCTGTCATATCCATAGCCCTACCCACTGGAAACATAAATTAGTTTTAATCTCATTCCATTAGGGCTCCTACAAGCTGTGAGTGACACAAGTCGCCACTAGATGGCAGTGTTGTCTTTCAAGTCACAGGTGTCACAGGTGTACTTTGTACCTCTGGATAACCCCTAGATAATTTCATTCCATGGCAGGAAGTCAGCCTCAAATTTATCAGATTTGATTGAAACTTCAAAATGTGGCTGCATGCACTTTATGGAATAAAAACTAGCAAACAAAGGAGAACTTAGATCAAAAGCATGACATTCATAGACAGCCATAAATACATTTTTGAAAGAAGGCAAGTGAAGCATCATTTGACACTCATTTATCTGCATTGATCACAAACATAGTCAGATGTACATGGCATTTGCAGGTAGTTTTGTCTAAATTGCACATTACAACATGGAATAATTGAAGGGTAATGTTTAGAGCCACATAATGGATAAGTCAGTGGTAGTAAGCCACAGCACACAATTTTCAATCAAGCCAATTTGCTAAGAATGCCATTTGTGTGTTGTGTCTGCCCTGTCAGTGTGGCACAAAACAAGATGTGTGTAGTAGTGATTCTGACCAACTTTTCCACGATGAACACAGTGGCTGCCCCTGCCATTTTAAACAACTGAGTCATTTCTTTGGTTAAAAGTCCCATATTATACTGTTTTTCATCAATGTCACACAGCTGTCAGAGGTCCAACAACTCTGTATTCGATATGTATTACCCCAAACACATCCGTGGTCCTGCATTCCAGCTGTCAAAAAGTCGGTCTGCTGAGCTGTAATCAGAGCACTCTGTTTCTGTGCCTGCACCTTTAAATGCTAATGAGCTCCGTCTGTCAACGCGTACTTGGGGAGCTTTGGATGCTGTCACTCTGAGGAAGCCCGTTATGCTAATGGCATGCGCTAATGTTTACGGTGGATGTAACACTATGGCTCGCGGAGATTTTTTCGCTCAACCGAACCAGTTTGACCCAGAATCGGACCCAGAAGGAGAGGCTTCTGAAGAAGTACAGACTCTGCGGCTGCAGCAGGACGTTTCAGAATGGTTAGTTTGTGTGTATGTGTTGTTACAGTTACTATAGTGTCGCTAATGGCTAACAGCTAGCGAAAGCTGTGTTTGTCTCAAACACAGTCTCAAACTATTGGCCACTGTTCGCATAGTTTCTGTCTCCAGTCTGCACATGTGTCCAGACTTTCTACTGTGACAACCTAGGTCCATCGTAATATCATTAACATCACACTCGCTTCAAACGCCATTGCACAGCGGACCGAAGTGGAGCTAACTCGTTAGCCAATTTCCAGCTGACTTCACCATACTCGTCGGCAACTGTAATCAAATCGCGGCGACAATTAAAGGTGGCTCGGGTGCAGTTGCTGCGTCCGGTATGGTTGAGACTGATCGTTTTACGAGGATCAGTGCCGAGGCAAAGACAGCGTTGTACTGACACTCGTTACCGAAGCAGTCCGATGTAAAGAGGTTAGCACACACATACAAGCTAACACGAACCGCAGCCGGCACGTTGTCATTAAAAAGGAAACACAACCACGGTCTCTGCCGGTCTGTTGTTCTGTAGCTGGGACAGAATATAGGCACTTATGTTGATTATTACGACCAACAACAGAGCAATTGCGTGTCTAGCTCTGAGCGACAACATTGTGAAACACTGCTGTCTCTCTGCTGGACACACCGAACTTCACCGCGGGGATGAACGCGCCCCCCTCTGACATCTCCTATCACCGCGCAGAGGAGGTCGGCCTATGATAATGACTCCTTTCGTTACATAACGTAAGGAGCAGAATCTGAACATCCTGTAGGTGCGCCTTATTACCAGTTAGTGGGCTGCAGGAATCAGTGGTTTTCCTTATTCTGGGAGTTAGCAGGCTCAGGGAGGACCAGCTTATATATGTTGAGAGCAGAGAAAACGTGTTTTTTATGATATGGGATCTTTAAATAACACAAAACACAGCTGTGGTTAACAGTCAGTATGTCAAGCCATCATGCTGTTTAGCATGCTTTGCCTATGCTAATGTTATGTTGGACATTGTACTGCGTATTCCAACGCTAATAATATATGGGTGATTCTCTGTAACGGGTGCCTTTTGGGTTCTCTGAGTTTTGAAAAAAGACCATAAATTATTGTACTTCTGAACATTGCATCTGATAAAGGAGTATTTGAACCTCTGGTAAAATACTGTTTCCCACCTTAGACGTGGAATGCCAAACATTACTAGGAATTTCTTTGTCATGTTAGCCATTTTTAATTCAACCCCGTAACAGACAATGTGATCTCTGTGTGAATACAATTTCAAAACATATTCAAACTAATTCTTGGAGATCCTTGGTAATCATCTGTCCCTTGTTTTAAGAATATATTGTAAGTACATTTCATTTTATTCTTAGTAATACTAATTTGAATGTCAAGTAGGATATGATACCTTCATGTAAATACGGCCTCCATATATTATGAAAATATGCAATGACATTAAGATTAGATTAGACCTTTATATATTTTCTTGTTGTCCTCTACAGTTTACACACAGTCCAACAAAGATTTCTCAAATATTTCTTTTTAATATCCAAAAATGTATGAAAATCTGTCACATAACAGGGTTGAACTCATTGTAACAGGGTTGAACTCACTGTAACAGGGTTGAATAGAATAACAGGGTTGACGTTTCAATCAACTTTTCAATACTATTTGGATTAATTTACCAGCAAAATAAATGTCGACATTTTATCACAATTATATTGACTCTAATTAATTCATTGCAACAAACAAGATGAGACAAACCTGTAATTTAGTATTTCATATCTAACATTGAAATCATTGAATCATAAAACATTTAATTTACCATGAAAATCAATGACGTTAAAACTATTTTATCACATTTAAACTGACTTCATTGTAACAAAAAAGAAGAAACAAACATGTCATTGGGTATTTCATATGAAATCACTGAATCATAAAACATTCAATTGAACATTAAAATCATTGACAAGAACTATTTCATAATGTTTTATGATAATTTCATTCCATACACACTTAACAGACAGCAGTCCTGTAGTTTTTTTCTATTTTAGTAGTATCAGTTAAGATTGTCTTTGCTGTTGATCCTTAATCTTTGCGTCCTTTTTAGTCTGACAGACGATCCCAAATCTCTTTCTGAATTTGCATGTGGCATGCATCGTAATGGGTTGAGCCACATAATGGATAAGTGAGTGGTAGTGAGCCACAGCACACAATTTTCAAATAAGCCAATTTGCTAAGAATGCCATTTGTGTGTTGTGTCTGCCCTGTCAATGTGGCACACAACAAGATGTGTGTAGTTGTGATTCTGCCCAACTCTTGCGCGATGAACGAAGTGGATTCCACTGCGATATGAAACAACTGAGTGGGTTCTTTGGTTAAACACCGCTACTGCAGGACGCTCGTCAAACCTGGTCACTTGACCGCTGTCCCTTTTCAAAAGGAAGAATCACATCTGGCTGCACTCCACTACCTATCTAAATCTGTGGCATTCCACTTCCATCCTCCCCTATGATGCGCTGCCTTCCTGCCTTCACGGTGACAACAGAAGGCTGTGTCTTATCTGCGCCGGTGGCCGAGTGGTTGGAGTGCATGCCACATATGCAGTGGACCCGGGTTCGAATTTAGGGCGGAGGAAGTTTACTGCAAGCCACAACCCCCCCCTCTGTCCCACTTCCAATCTGTTCCCTGCAAAAACACAGGTGTCCGTGCCTGAATTCCAGACAAAGGCAAAGAGAAGGCCGTAACACTTCACACAACGTAACGGTGCAGAATTGATTGTCAAAACGTACCCGATTATTAAGTGTTTTAGAAATCATTCACCTGTAGTCCATTTGGATTTCTGACTTCCCCTGAAAGCGCTTAATACTGGCAGGGGCAGCCCACCGCGTTACAAACACACATTGGGAGAAGATGCTGATATTCACCCCCGGCGTGCACCGTCTCAAACGCAGGCGGTTGCCGCCTCCGTGAACACCGAGCAACGGGGCTTAAGCCGCAGCGCGTTTGGAAGGCGGCGCGCCCCGACGCGCGCGCGGACTGCGAGGGCCCGTTCATCACTGCTTGCAGTTTTAATTATTATTATTTTTCTTCTCACAAAAGGATCGCATTTTTCACTGCTTGAACATACCCCAAAACTCACCAAACTTGGAATATAAGTCACACCTGGCGAAAAATTTTATAATCTATTGTCGTCCTGAATTTCCACCACTAGGTGGCGCTGTTATTAAGGAAAGCGCGTTTTGGCTAATAACTCCCATATACTTTGTCGCACATTCAAAAACCTTACATCGACGCGTTCAGTGGATTGTGCTGAATCTCGTGGTATAGGCCACGCCCATTTCCGCCTACCGTTTTTTTTCGCTACATCGCAAAATGTCGAAAACCTACTTTTTCGAACTCCTCCCAGGCGATTTCACCGATTTGCACGAAACTTGGCACACAGCATCTCTGGACCCTCCTGACAAAAAGTTATTAAAGGAATTTTGATAGGCCACACAATACTCAAGTTATTAAATAACTACTTCCTGCAGATTTGGTTACAAACAGGAAGTGTTGCATATCTCCACATTGGTGTGGTCTAATGACATGAAACTCAGGATACTACTTCCCCATGAGCCCCTGAGGCCCTGTGCAAAATTTTAGGCGATGACCACAAGGTGGCGCTCTTTAAATTGATGTATTTTATATCTCCACAACGGTGCATCGGAATAAGACGAAACTTGGTACATTCATTGTCAGTGCCCTCCTGAGGACATCTGACAAAGGGTTTACCGTTCCACCAGTAGTTGGCGCTCTGGCGTCACTTTAATTGCATAATTGGCCCTGTGCCCACACCATAACACTTATGGAAATGAAATTCATAGAGGTGCTATAGAATGGCCCCTGTGACTCACTCAGCGAAAATAACCACCAGGTGGCGCTATTTTCAATTTAAAGGCCTTTTTGGCTCATAACTCCCACTTAATATGTTCCACATTATTAATCCTCATATATATGTATTCCCTGAATTTAGCTGAATTGTTTGATGTAGGCCACGCCCACTTTTGCAGTAATTTTCCATTCGCAAATTTGCAAACAAAGTAAAACCTACTTTTTCGAACTCCTCCTAGACGATTTGACCAATTTGCACCAAACTTTGCATGTAGCATCTGTAGACCCTCCTGACAAAAAGTTATCAAAAGAATTTTGATAGTCCATAAACTGCCCGAAATATAAAATGACAAATTCCTGCATATTGTGTTGAAAACAGACAATCTTGCATATCTTTTCAAAATACTGTCTGATTATCACATAAATACTCTTCATTGTGTGGTATGGCATGATGAGGCTTTGTGTAAAATTTGGTGCAAATCGGCCAATAGATGGCGCTCTGGTCGCAGTCTAATCAGTGTCAATGGGATGTTCAAGTCCTCTTCAAAACTCATAAGCGTTTTTGGCTCCAACAGCACCCTCTGCTGGTGCAAAGAGTCAGGACATGCTCAGTCACAGAAATTGTAAGAAAGCTCTACAGGTAAAGGTCCAACAGCGCCCTCTACTGGTGCAAAGAGTCAGGACATGCTCAGTCACGCTAAAATGCAGAAGACCAGTCAGTGAGCAGACCGTGTGGAGCCGCATGGACTTTCTGTGTGTTTCCCTAATGATGTGTGCATTCTTGAGGAAATGTAAGTGGTTTCTGCTTGTAGTTATGGATAATTTGATCACTATTGCAGTTTACACATAGCCTGTGTCTCAGTAGTAGTTAGCTGCACTTTGCTTGCACTGCAGCTACATTTGGATTGTGAGGACTTAATGATGAATATTTCGTTTTTAATGCCGATTTTTCAACTCATAATGATTATTCTTCTTCTTCTTCTTCTTCTTTTTTTTTTCCTTTGTCCAAAATGATCGCATTTTTCACTGCCTGAACATACCCCAAAACTCACCAAACTTGGAATATAAGTCACACCTGGCGAAAAATTTTATAATCTATTGTCGTCCTGAATTTCCACCACTAGGTGGCGCTGTTATTAAGGAAAGCGCGTTTTGGCTAATAACTCCCATAAACTTTGTCGCACATTCAAAAACCTTACATCGACGCGTTCAGTGGATTGTGCTGAATCTCGTGGTATAGGCCACGCCCATTTCCGCCTACCGTTTTTTTTCGCTACGTCGCAAAATGTCGAAAACCTACTTTTTCGAACTCCTCCCAGGCGATTTCACCGATTTGCACGAAACTTGGCACACAGCATCTGTGGACCCTCCTGACAAAAAGTTATTAAAGGAATTTTGATAGACCACACAATACTCAAGTTATTAAATAACAACTTCCTGCAGATTTGGTTACAAACAGGAAGTGTTGCATATCTCCACATTGGTGTGGTCTAATGACATGAAACTCAGGATACTACTTCCCCATGAGCCCCTGAGGCCCTGTGCAAAATTTTAGGCGATGACCACAAGGTGGCGCTCTTTAAATTGATGTATTTTATATCTCCACAACGGTGCATCGGAATAAGACGAAACTTGGTACATTTATTGTCAGTGCCCTCCTGAGGACATCTGACAAAGGGTTTACCGATCCGCCACTAGGTGGCGCTCTGGCGTCACTTTAATTGTATAATTGGCCCTGTGCCCACACCATAACACTTATGGAAATGAAATTCATAGAGGTGCTATAGAATGGCCCCTGTGACTCACTCACCGAAAATGACCACCAGGTGGCGCTATTTTCTATGCAAAAGCGTTTTTGGCTCATAACTCCCACTTAATATGTTGCATATTATTAAACCTCATCCCTATGTGTTCCCTGCATTCAGCTGAATTGTTTGGTGTAGGCCACGCCCACTTTCGCGCTAACTTTCCATTTGCAAAATCGCGACAAATGAAAAACCTACTTTTTCGAACTCCTCATAGGTAATTTGAGTGATTTGCACCAAACTTTGCGTGAAGCATCTGTGGACCCTCCTGACAAAAAGTTATCAAAAGAATTTTGATAGGCCTTAAAATGCCTGAAATATAAAATGACAAATTCCTGCATATTGTGTTGAAAACAGTCAATCTTGCATATTTTTACAAAATACTATCCGATTATCACATAAATGTTCATAATTGTGTGGTATCGCCTATTGATGGTCTGTGTAAAATTTGGTGCAAATCGGCCCATAGATGGCGCTCTGGTCGCAGTCTAATCATTTTGAATGGAAAGTAAATGGGGAAATCTTCAAGTCCTCTTCAAAACTCATCGACCTTCAACCTCTCCTTATCCCTCATACTTTGAGCTAGACACACCATTCTAACTTTTAAAGAGTCAGAAGACCTCAAACTATTGGGCATGTATTCAGTTTTTAAAGCACACGTTAGCCACACCTGGCCTGCTATCATCATCAACAGCGTCAGCAACAGAGTTTTGTCCAGTGTTAGTTTTGTAGAAGCGTGTGCCTTTTAGAGATGCTTCATTAGATCAGAGTTGCTTACAATGGACGTGGACAAATGAGATTAAAACAGTGTCTGTACTTCCACTTTGAAAACATCAACTTTCCCTCCGGACTCGCCATTGCCACAGTTCCCTTCTGCTAGTTTGAGTGTGTGAGGCTGCTGTGTGCGTGTGTGGCTTGTGTGTAAACCGAACATTGCCACTGATTGGCTTAAGAATTCTCACTCAATGTTAGGGAGCCAATCATCATCACTCATGCGGTTGTCTCGCTCCTCCCTCCTCCCTCACCGGAGGAAAAAAAATTTCAGACCATCGACTCAGTCTTTGTCCGGGGAATTATGCAGCAGTTCACACAATTTTTCTGACTTCAGCGTACATTATTCACACCGACAATAGCAGGCCACCGAATTATAAAGCAACAACTTCGTCAGCGGAAGGTGTTGCTTGAGCAAGCCCCGACGGCAGCATGCATCGACGGCAGCAGGCCCCGACGCGCGTGGACTGCGAGGGCCCGTTCAACGCTGCTTGCAGCTTTAATTAGGGCCCGAGCAGGGAACCTGCGAGGTCCCTATTGTAATTGTAATGATTATTATTCTTTTTTTTTTCCTTCGTCCAAAATGATCGCATTTTTCACTGCCTGAACATACCCAAAAACTCACCAAACTTGGAATATAAGTCACACCTGGCGAAAAATTTTATAATCTATTGTCGTCCTGAATTTCCACCACTAGGTGGCGCTGTTATTAAGGAAAGCGCGTTTTGGCTAATAACTCCCATATACTTTGTCGCACATTCAAAAACCTTACATCGACGCGTTCAGTGGATTGTGCTGAATCTCGTGGTATAGGCCACGCCCATTTCCGCCTACCGTTTTTTTTCGCTACGTCGCAAAATGTCGAAAACCTACTTTTTCGAACTCCTCCCAGGCGATTTCACCGATTTGCACGAAACTTGGCACACAGCATCTGTGGACCCTCCTGACAAAAAGTTATTAAAGGATTCTAATAGGCCACACAATACTTCAAGTTATTAAATAACAACTTCCTGCAGATTTGGTTACAAACAGGAAGTGTTGCATATCTCCACATTGGTGTGGTCTAATGACATGAAACTCAGGATACTACTTCCCCATGAGCCCCTGAGGCCCTGTGCAAAATTTTAGGCGATGACCACAAGGTGGCGCTCTTTAAATTGATGTATTTTATATCTCCACAACGGTGCATCGGAATAAGACGAAACTTGGTACATTTATTGTCAGTGCCCTCCTGAGGACATCTGACAAAGGGTTTACCGATCCACCACTAGGTGGCGCTCTGGCGTCACTTTAATTGCATAATTGGCCCTGTGCCCACACCATAACACTTATGGAAATGAAATTCATAGAGGTGCTATAGAATGGCCCCTGTGACTCACTCACCGAAAATGACCACCAGGTGGCGCTATTTTCAATTTAAAAGCGTTTTTGGCTCATAACTCCCACTTAATATGTTGCACTATTATTAATCCTCATACTATGTGATTCCCTGCATTCAGCTGAATTGTTTGATGTAGGCCACGCCCACTTTTGCAGTAACTTTCCGTTCGCAAAATCGCGACAAATGAAAAACGTACTTTTTCGAACTCCTCCTAGAGAATTTGACCAATTTGCACCAAACTTTGCATGTAGCATCTGTAGACCCTCCTGACAAAAAGTTATCAAAAGAATTTTGATAGTCCATGAACTGCCCGAAATATAAAATGACAAATTCCTGCATATTGTGTTGAAAACAGACAATCTTGCATATCTTTACAAAATGCTGTCTGATTATCACATAAATGGTCTTCATTGTGTGGTATGGCATGATGAGGCTTTGTGTAAAATTTGGTGCAAATCGGCCAATAGATGGCGCTCTGGTCGCAGTCTAATTAGTTTCAATGGGATAAAGTGGGGAAATCTTAAAGTCTTCTTCAAAACTCATCGACCTTCAACCTCTCCTTGTCCCTAATATGTTGAGCTAGACACACCATTCTAACCTTTAAAGAGTCAGAAGACCTCAAACTATGGGGCATGTATTCAGTTTTTAAATATCTTTTATGGTTTTCAAATCATCACAGTTTTACTTTCAAGGATTTGTAGGCCGTCTTCTGATTTTATAATGGGGGTGTATTGCGCAGTGTTGGGCACGTTACTTTTAAAAAGTAATTAGTGATAGTTACTAATTACTTCTCCCAAAAAGTAACTGAGTTAGTAACAGAATTACTCCATTATAAAAGTAATTAGTTACCAGGAAATTAACTGTTGCGCTACTTTTATTTCTTCCCCCTTTTGAGCTCGGCAGTCATTTTAGCTGCTTGGCTACAAATGTATTTAGAAAATGTATTTCTTTGACCGGCACCTGCTCTCCCCGATATTTTGTCAATGAGTGCTCTGAAGGAGTCTGAGTCAGCTGTTGATAACGGGAGCAAGTTCTCAACAACATACCTGTCTATCATTGCATTCAGTTCAGTCTGTGTCACAAGTTTCTGTGAAGCTGTTCGCAGAGCACAGGTTAGCCACACCTGGCCTGCTATCATCATCAACAGTGTCAGCAACAGAGTTTTGGCCAGTGTTAGTTTTGTAAAAGGTGTGCTCAGAGTTGCTTACAACGGACGTGGACAAAGGTGATAAAAGTAGTGTCTGTACTTCCACTTTGAAAACATTAACTTTCCCTCCGGACTCACCATTACCACAGTTCCCCTCTGCTAGTTTGAGTGTGTGATGCTGCTGTGTGCGTGTGTGGCTTGTGTGTAAACCGAACATTGCCACTGATTGGCTTAAGAACTCTAACTCAACGTTAGGGAGCCAATCATCATCACTTATGCGGTTGTCTCGCTCCTCCCTCCTCCCTCACCGGAGGAAAAAAAATACAGCTCTGCAGCTCCGGCGGCTGAGAGCCGAGATGGATGACAACAGCTTCAGTGATCAGCTTCAGTTTGTCACACGCCACATTTAATAGTCGGTAACGGCATTGTAACGATGGAAATAGTAGTATTGATTAGGTTAACTGTTACTGAAAAAAGTAACGCTGTGAGTAACGCCGTTTATTCTAATGCCGTTATTCTCAACACTGGTGTTGCGTGAAATAGAATGCGTGACATCATAGCTACAGTGGAGAGCAGCTGGAAGAACTGTAGAAAAAGTTCTCTTCAGCTTGATTTTGATCCCACATCTTTAACTTCACATAGACAATATATACATAGACATGTAGGAAATCTTGTTGGCTTTCGGCTGATGGTCTTATTTTAGATGTAGGACTTTTGGCTGTTAAAGCCCCAGAGGGACAAGCACAACAGCAACTCCCCCATGAGCTGCAATTTCTTCCTCTTCTTCAGATTTCATCATGCAGCAGGTGACATCTCACATCCCATCAGTTACTCAGTTCTTCTCTGACCTGGCTGGCTTTCATGGATTTCTTTCAAGATCTCCAGAGAGAACCAGTGTGCGTGACACAGTGGTGGCACACAGACTCCCAAGAGCAAACAGAGTGAGATGGAACATCTCCATCATCCAGTGTTTTGAAAGCATTAGGGGAGATTGAGCCTACCACTGTGCGAGAAGCTAGAAGGTTTGCTGAGGCTACTGGAGGATGATACTCAGCTTCTTCCTGAAACTATTTCATTGCATCATGCCTAGTGTGCACATTCTCTTCAGCCAGCTCCAGAGGCGGACCATCGACTCAGTCTTTGTCCGGGGAATCATGCAGCAGTTGACACAGTTTTTCTGACTTCAGCAGACATTATTTCAAACCGGCAATAGCAGTCCATCGAATTATGAAGCAACGACTTCCTCGGCGGAAGGTGTTGCTCGAGCATGCCCCGACGGCAGCAAGCCCCGACGGCAGCATGCATCGACGGCAGCAAGCCCCGACGGCAGCAAGCCCCGACGGCAGCATGCATCGACGGCAGCAGGCTCCGACGCGCGTGGACTGCGAGGGCCCGTTCAACGCTGCTTGCAGCTTTAATTAGGGCCCGAGCAGGGAACCTGCGAGGTCCCTATTGTAATCGTAATGATTATTATTATTTTTTTTTCCTTGTCACAAAATGATCGCATTTTTCACTGCCTGAACATACCCAAAAACTCACCAAACTTGGAATATAAGTCACACCTGGCGAAAAAATTTTATAATCTATTGTCGTCCTGAATTTCCACCACTAGGTGGCGCTGTTATTAAGGAAAGCGCGTTTTGGCTAATAACTCCCATATACTTTGTCGCACATTCAAAAACCTTACATCGACGCGTTCAGTGGATTGTGCTGAATCTCGTGGTATAGGCCACGCCCATTTCCGCCTACCGTTTTTTTTCGCTACGTCGCAAAATGTCGAAAACCTACTTTTTCGAACTCCTCCCAGGCGATTTCACCGATTTGCACGAAACTTGGCACACAGCATCTCTGGACCCTCCTGACAAAAAGTTATTAAAGGATTCTAATTAAAATAAATAATTTTGAAGTTATTAAATAACAACTTCCTGCAGATTTGGCTACAAACAGGAAGTGTTGGATATTTCCACATGTAGTCGGTCTAAATGACATGAAACTCAGGATACTACTTCCCCATGAGCCCCTGAGGCCCTGTGCAAAATTTTAGGCGATGACCACAAGGTGGCGCTCTTTAAATTGATGTATTTTATATCTCCACAACGGTGCATCGGAATAAGACGAAACTTGGTACATTTATTGTCAGTGCCCTCCTGAGGACATCTGACAAAGGGTTTACCGATCCACCACTAGGTGGCGCTCTGGCGTCACTTTAATTGTATAATTGGCCCTGTGCCCACACCATAACACTTATGGAAATGAAATTCATAGAGGTGCTATAGAATGGCCCCTGTGACTCACTCACCGAAAATGACCACCAGGTGGCGCTATTTTCAATTTAAAAGCGTTTTTGGCTCATAACTCCCACTTAATATGTTCCACATTATTAATCCTCATATATTGTATTCCTGAATTTAGCTGAATTGTTTGGTGTAGGCCACGCCCACTTTTGCAGTAACTTTCCGTTCGCAAAATCGCGACAAATGAAAAACGTACTTTTTCGAACTCCTCCTAGAGAATTTGACCAATTTGCACCAAACTTTGCATGTAGCATCTGTAGACCCTCCTGACAAAAAGTTATCAAAAGAATTTTGATAGTCCATAAACTGCCCGAAATATAAAATGACAAATTCCTGCATATTGTGTTGAAAACAGACAATCTTGCATATCTTTACAAAATACTGTCTGATTATCACATAAATACTCTTCATTGTGTGGTATGGCATGATGAGGCTTTGTGTAAAATTTGGTGCAAATCGGCCAATAGATGGCGCTCTGGTCACAGTCTAATCAGTGTCAATGGGATCTTCAAGTCCTCTTCAAAACTCATTGACCTTCATCCTTTTCTTGTCCCTTATACTTTGAGCTAGTCACTCCATTCCAACTTTTAAAGAGTCAGAAGACCTCAAACTATTGGGCATGTAATCAGTTTTTGAAAATCTTTTACGGTTTTCAAATCATCACAGTTTTAGTTTTAAGGATTTTTAGGCCGTCTTCTGATTTTATAATGGGTGTGTATTGCGCAGTGTTGGGCATGTTTCTTTTAAAAAGTAATTAGTTATAGTTACTAGTTACTTCTCCCAAAAAGTAACTGAGTTAGTAACAGAATTAGTCCACTATAAAAGTAATTAGTTACCAGGAAATTAACTATTGCGCTACTTTTATTTCTTCCCCCTTTTGAGCTCGGCAGTCATTTTAGCTACTTGGCATCTACATATGTATTTAGAAAATGGCCTGCTATCATCATCAACAGCATCAGCAACAGAGTTTTGTCCAGTGTTAGTTTTGTAAAAGCGTGTGCCATTGAGAGAGGCCTCATTAGATCAGAGTTGCTTGCAACGGACGTGGACAAAAGAGATTAAAGCAGTGTCTGTACTTCCACTTTGCAAACATTTACTTTCCCTCCGGACTCGCCATTGCCGCAGTTCCCCTCTGCTAGTTTGAGTGTGTGAGGCTGCTGTGTGCGTGTGTGGCTTGTGTGTAAACAGAACATTGCCACTGATTGGCTTAAGAACTCTCACTCAATGTTAGGGAGCCAATCATCATCACTTATGCGGTTGTCTCGCTCCTCCCTCCTCCCTCACCGGAGGAAAAAAAAATTCACGACTCAGTCTTTGTCTGGGGAATTATGCAGCAGTTCACACAATTTTTCTGACTTCAGCGTACATTATTCACACCGACAATAGCAGGCCACCGAATTATAAAGCAACGACTTCGTCAGCGGAAGGTGTTGCTCGAGCATGCCCCAACGGCAGCAAGCCCAGACGGCAGCATGCACCGACGGCAGCAAGCCCCGACGGCAGCAAGCCCCGACGGCAGCATGCATCGATGGCAGCACGCCCCGACGCGCGTGGACTGCGAGGGCCCGTTCAACGCTGCTTGCAGCTTTAATTAGGGCCCGAGCAGGGAACCTGCAAGGACCCTATTGTTTTTGTAATGATTTTTATTATTATTATTATTATTTTTCTTCTCACAAAAGGATCGCATTTTTCACTGCCTGAACATACCCCAAAACTCACCAAACTTGGTATATAAGTCACACCTGGCGAAAAATTTTATAATCTATTGTCGTCCTGAATTTCCACCACTAGGTGGCGCTGTTATTAAGGAAAGCGCGTTTTGGCTAATAACTCCCATAACTTTGTCGCACATTCAAAAACCTTACATCGACGCGTTCAGTGGATTGCTGCTGAATCTCGTGGTATAGGCCACGCCCATTTCCGCCTACCGTTTTTTTTCGCTACGTCGCAAAATGTCGAAAACCTACTTTTTCGAACTCCTCCCAGGCGATTTCACCGATTTGCACGAAACTTGGCACACAGCATCTGTGGACCCTCCTGACAAAAAGTTATTAAAGGAATTTTGATAGACCACACAATACTCAAGTTATTAAATAACAACTTCCTGCAGATTTGGTTACAAACAGGAAGTGTTGCATATCTCCACATTGGTGTGGTCTAATGACATGAAACTCAGGATACTACTTCCCCATGAGCCCCTGAGGCCCTGTGCAAAATTTCAGGCGATGACCACAAGGTGGCGCTCTTTAAATTGATGTATTTTATATCTCCACAACGGTGCATCGGAATAAGACGAAACTTGGTACATTTATTGTCAGTGCCCTCCTGAGGACATCTGACAAAGGGTTTACCGATCCACCACTAGGTGGCGCTCTGGCGTCACTTTAATTGCATAATTGGCCCTGTGCCCACACCATAACACTTATGGAAATGAAATTCATAGAGGTGCTATAGAATGGCCCCTGTGACTCACTCACCGAAAATGACCACCAGGTGGCGCTATTTTCAATTCAAAAGCGTTTTTGGCTCATAACTCCCACTTAATATGTTGCACATTATTAATCCTCATATTTATGTATTCCCTGAATTTAGCTGAATTGTTTGATGTAGGCCACGCCCACTTTTGCAGTAACTTTCCATTCCCAAAATCGCGACAAATGAAAAACTTACTTTTTCGAACTCCTCCTAGGGAATTTGACCAATTTGCACCAAACTTTGCATGTAGCATCTGTAGACCCTCCTGACAAAAAGTTATCAAAAGAATTTTGATAGTCCATAAACTGCCCGAAATATAAAATGACAAATTCCTGCATATTGTGTTGAAAACAGACAATCTTGCATATCTTTACAAAATACTGTCTGATTATCACATAAATACTCTTCATTGTGTGGTATGGCATGATGAGGCTTTGTGTAAAATTTGGTGCAAATCGGCCAATAGATGGCGCTCTGGTCGCAGTCTAATCAGTGTCAATGGGATCTTCAAGTCCTCTTCAAAACTCATTGACCTTCATCCTTTTCTTGTCCCTCATACTTTGAGCTGGCCACTCCATTCCAACTTTAAAGAGTCAGAAGCCCTCAAACTATTGGGCATGTAATCAGTTTTTGAAAATCTTTTACGGTTTTCAAATCATCACAGTTTTAGTTTTAAGGATTTTTAGGCCGTCTTCGGATTTTATAATGGGTGTGTATTGGGTGAGCTAGAGTGCGTGACATCATAGCTACAGTGGAGAGCAGATGGAAGAACTGGAGAAAAAGTTCTCTTCAGCTTGATTTGGATCCCACGTCTTTTACTTCACATAGACAATATATACAGGGAAATGTAGGAAATCTTGTTGGCTTTCAGCTGATGGTCTTATTTCAGATGTAGGACTTACACTTTTGGCTGTTTGTGGTTTGTGACACTGCTGCAGGGAGACAAATTCAAACAGTACAAAAGTCAGTTCCACCATGGAGGCTTACCCACTGCTTAACAAGAACAAGCTGAAAACTGAACTGTCTCACATCTACAGCAATGATGAGTTCAAAAACCGTAGTGGAGCTGTGGCTCTGTACCAGCTGGTCACAGAGTGCAATCGTCAGGAAACCTTTTCAGAGACTGTGGCTCTGCTAAACATCCTCATCACAACTTCTATGACTACAGCTGAATCTGAGCGGTGCTTCTCAACACTGAAGAGAATCAAGACCTTCCTCAGGAAGATAATATCTTCTTAATGCAGTTGCCATGCTCTGTATGGAGAAGAAACTTATCAAAGACATCCACAACTTAAACCACAAAGTCACTGAGAAATTTGCATCTTTCAAGAAGAAAAGTGCTAAATGTATGTATAAAAAGTACAACTGAAAACACCTGAACAGTTTCTTCACAGGTTTAATATGTTACTACTAATTGTCAACATTGTTCTGCTTATAAGGCAGCGGAGCAAAACAACCCACCTTTTCTCCTGTATTCTTTTCAGTTTCATGAAACCTTAAGAACCATATAACATTGGAAGTTTAATGTGCAGTGCTGTTGTTTTCATCTGACCACTACATGTCAATACAATGTTTGTAACAGTATTCATTTTACTTGATCTGTAAGTGTTAAAAAGATAATATTACTAATGATAAATGTTTGGAGATTTGTTTTGACATTTTATGTGATATATAGATATAATCATAATACATATCTTTATAGTAATAATGGAGTTTGGGAGGCGTTTTCCCATTTCTTCTTGTGTGGACATTTCCTACTTTGCCTCTGCTAGTGCTCCAGCATATGTGCAGCCACAGAAACTGTAAGATAGCTCTACAGGTAAAGGTCCAACAGCTCCCTCTACTGGTGCAAAGAGTCAGGACATGCTCAGTCACAGAAACTGTAAGAAAGCTCTACAGGTAAAGGTCCAACAGCTCCCTCTACTGGTGCAAAGAGTCAGGACATGCTCAGTCACACTAAAATGCAGCAGACCAGTCAGTGAGCAGACCGTGTGGAGCTGCATGGACTTTCTGTGGGTTTCCCTAATGATGTGTGCATTCTTGAGGAAATGTACGTGGTTTCTGCTTGTAGTTATGGATAATTTGATCACTATTGCAGTTTACACATAGCCTGTGTCTCAGTAGTAGTTAGCTGCACTTTGCTTGCACTGCAGCTACATTTGGATTGTGAGGACTTAATGATGAATATTTCGTTTTTAATGCCGATTTTTCAACTCAGTCTGTTTCTTGGGATTGTGACCATGCTCATTACAGTTTAAAGGTCGAAATATGTACTGTGGTTAACAGTCAGTATATAAAGCTATCATGCTGTTTAGCCGTCTATAGGGTCGAACACTGTACTCGTGAAACCCCCCCTTGAGCTGCAATTTCAGCCTCTTCAGATTTCATCATGCAGCAGGTGACATCTCACATCCCATCAGTTAATCAGTTCTTCTCTGACCTGGCATCGACTCAGTCTTTGTCCGGGCAATCATGCAGTAGTTCACACAGTTTTTCTGACTTCAGCGTACATCATTTCAGACCGGCAATAGCAGTCCATCGAATTATGAAGCAACGACTTCCTCAGCGGAAGGTGTTGCTCGAGCATGCCCCGACGGCAGCAAGCCCCGACGGCAGCATGCATCGACGGCAGCAAGCCCCGACGGCAGCATGCATCGACGGCAGCACGCCCCGACGCGCGTGGACTGCGAGGGCCCGTTCAACGCTGCTTGCAGCTTTAATTATTATTATTTTTCTTCTCACAAAAGGATCGCATTTTTCACTGCCTGAACATACCCCAAAACTCACCAAACTTGGAATATAAGTCACACCTGGCGAAAAATTTTATAATCTATTGTCGTCCTGAATTTCCACCACTAGGTGGCGCTGTTATTAAGGGAAACGCGTTTTGGTTAATAACTCCCACATACTTTGTCGCACATTCAAAAACCTTACATCGACGCGTTCAGTGGATTGTGCTGAATCTCGTGGTATAGGCCACGCCCATTTCCGCCTACCGTTTTTTTTCGCTACGTCGCAAAATGTCGAAAACCTACTTTTTCGAACTCCTCCCAGGCGATTTCACCGATTTGCACGAAACTTGGCACACAGCATCTGTGGACCCTCCTGACAAAAAGTTATTAAAGGAATTTTGATAGGCCACACAATACTCAAGTTATTAAATAACAACTTCCTGCAGATTTGGTTACAAACAGGAAGTGTTGCATATCTCCACATTGGTGTGGTCTAATGACATGAAACTCAGGATACTACTTCCCCATGAGCCCCTGAGGCCCTGTGCAAAATTTTAGGCGATGACCACAAGGTGGCGCTTTTTAAATTGATGTATTTTATATCTCCACAGCGGTGCATCGGAATAAGACGAAACTTGGTACATTTATTGTCAGTGCCCTCTTGAGGACATCTGACAAAGGGTTTACCGATCCACCACTAGGTGGCGCTCTGGCGTCACTTTAATTGCATAATTGGCCCTGTGCCCACAACATAACACTTATGGAAATGAAATTCATAGAGGTGCTATAGAATGGCCCCTGTGACTCACTCACCGAAAATGACCACCAGGTGGCGCTATTTTCAATGCAAAAGCGTTTTTGGCTCATAACTCCCACTTAATATGTTGCACATTATTAATCCTCATATTTGTGTATTCCCTGAATTTAGCTGAATTGTTTGGTGTAGGCCACGCCCACTTTTGCAGTAACTTTTCGTTCGCAAAATCACGACAAATGAAAAACGTACTTTTTCGAACTCCTCCTAGAGAATTTGACCAATTTGCACCAAATTTTGCATGTAGCATCTGTAGACCCTCCTGACAAAAAGTTATCAAAAGAATTTTGATAGTCCATAAACTGCCCGAAATATAAAATGACAAATTCCTGCATATTGTGTTGAAAACAGACAATCTTGCATATCTTTACAAAATACTGTCTGATTATCACATGAATACTCTTCATTGTGTGGTATGGCATGATGAGGCTTTGTGTAAAATTTGGTGCATATCGGCCAATAGATGGCGCTCTGGTCGCAGTCTAATCAGTGTCAATGGGATCTTCAAGTCCTCTTCAAAACTCATTGACCTTCATCCTTTTCTTGTCCCTCATCGACACTCCATTCCAACTTTAAGAGAGTCAGAAGACCTCAAACTATTGGGCATGTCATCAGTTTTTGAAAATCTTTTACGGTTTTCAAATCATCACAGTTTTAGTTTTAAGGATTTTTAGGCCGTCTTCTGATTTTATAATGGGTGTGTAAATTAATCTTTTCAGAGACTGTGGCTCTGCTAAACATCCTCATCACAAGTTCTATGACTACAGCTGAATCTGAGCGGTGCTTCTCAACACTGAAGAGAATCAAGACCTTCCTCAGGAAGATAATATCTTCTTAATGCAGTTGCCATGCTCTGTATGGAGAAGAAACTTATCAAAGACATCCACAACTTAAACCACAAAGTCACTGAGAAATGTGCATCTTTCAAGAAGAAAAGTGCTAAATGTATGTATAAAAAGTACAACTGAAAACACCTGAACAGTTTCTTCACAGGTTTAATATGTTACTACTAATTGTCAACATTGTTCTGCTTATAAGGCAGCGGAGCAGAACAACCCACCTTTTCTCCTGTATTCTTTTCAGTTTCATGAAACCTTAAGAACCATATAACATTGGAAGTTTAATGTGCAGTGCTGTTGTTTTCATCTGACCACCACATGTCAATACAATGTTTGTAATAGAATTCATTTTACTTGATCTGTAAGTGTTAAAAAGATAATATTACTAATGATAAATGTTTGGAGATTTGTTTTGACATTTTATGTGATATATAGATATAATCATAATACATATCTTTATAGTAATATATACATATTTTGTGTGTGTGTGGGGGGGGTGGGGTTATTATGACATGTTCGGTGCATTCAACAGTAGCATACACATTTCTCACTCATCCACACATCACATTCACAACTGATGCAGTTACTTTTCATACCAAACATTAAGGTTGTTGCACTTTAACATGAATTGTCTCATCTTTGTCGCATGAATTCAGCCAGTTTGTGACAATAACGTTATATAATATGGGGTGACTGCTGTCTATTGTCTTAGTTCATCAGGTGTTGCTGTTCATCAGTTCAACTGACAGTGAGTCAATATTCACCATCATGACCATTTTTACTGTCAATTTACACTTTTATGATTTACCATATATTTAGGGTTTTTGGTCTGCCCCCCCTCGTAAAAAAGTGCACCAGCCGCCACAGCTACAAACGCATCCCACACACACACACAGACACACATTGTGCCAACCTGAGTGCCACACACAATATCCGGACCCAACAATGTATCATAGCTGATCAAAGGCCATATATATAAAGATTTACACAGTTCTAACTAGTAAACTGTTATTCCTCCCAGGACAGAGGAGGCACAGCAAGAGTGTTAACATTGTAAGGGTGATGCCACTGCCAACACTATGAGCAATATCTTGTGTGGAGGACATCAAGTCCAGCTTCCAAATCTTTTTTACCAGAGTTTATGGATGAAATGATACTGGCTGTGACAAACCTAGAGGGGGGAAGCATGTGATTAGGGAAATATGGTGAGCATTTGACCAGGTCTGTCTCCAAACCTACATGTGTCTGTTGATTCTGGTTGGACCTCATCACCCTCTGCTAGTCTGGTTAGGAGATTGCAAACCCCAGCTGCTGCCCCCCCCCCAACGACAGCAACAACACTGACATGCTACAAATGTGATGCCTTTGTTTGCAAGACACACTCCCACCTGATTGTATAGTGCCACTCCTGTGTGTCGAAAACACCCACGCACACACACTTGGTAGAATCTGGTTGAAGTCAACAGCGGACACACAGCTGGAGCAGTATGAAAAGCTTCTTTATTTCAACACAACTGAATTCACAGCTGATGATGGTTTGAGGTTGAGGCTGCTGGAGAGCTGCGTGGTGTCTAGCTGCATGGAGGAGCACATGGCAGGTGGAGTGTTGCAGCCAGGCTGAGGAAATGCATGGTGTTTGGCCACTTGGAGGAACACAGCTGTAGACAAAGAATGACGAAAGTAGTTGTTATATTGTTTCCAGTATAACACACAGGTGAACTAGAGTAAGTCTAGATTATACTATTGACAGAGCCATATACCGCATGTGGTTGATGTAATCATCTGTCAGCAGGTAGTGTGTCGATCAAGTCTTTTAAGCAGGCATTGATTGTCAACCTGCAGCAGGTGCATGTGAGTGTGATCCCTCCCGAAACAACAAATCCGCCCAGCCTTCCAGTGCAACGCTGCAAGTAAACACAACACACAAGCACAAAAAACACAACACAGACACTGCAGCCATAGATCATGACAAGAGGACTATTCTTTATATCAACATAGAATATTCTTTGAATGGTCATTGCCATTACACCACTAGTTAGAAACACTTACTACAATGTATTAAAAGTGTTCAATAAAATGGCCTTTTCATTATGTTTGAATGTTTTTGTAAGAGCACTTAAACCAGACCTGTCAAATTTGACCAGGAACACCATAGTAAGGTGGAGAAACGAACATAATTGAAGGGTTAATTGGATGTGGATTTTCTTTTCTGGAGTTTGGTCACATTTGTTATACATATAATTGAGTAAAATATGGCCTTTCATGTAAATGCCAAAGAATCAGCAGGACACCGCAGGGAATTGAACCCCATCCCGGTAAAACCAGGAGTACCATTACCAGTGTCTTTTGCTTTTTGAGGCAACATGAAAGGTAAAGCAAAACCTGCATTAGCAACAGCATATGACTGGCAGCAATTCATATTATGCGATTACTGCAGTATACCAATTGCTATATATCAGCTACATTTTTTCAAGAAAATGTTTTACATATAAAACTCCAAATGTGAATCATTGAAATTACTGTTAAAAATTGTTAGTACTGTTTGTTTTAGTTTAGAAATGCTGTTGTAATACAGGAAACGAAACCCATATATGTAACAAATTTTGTTTTTGTTTTTATATATTGAACATATAATAAAGAATTACACCAAACTCCTGAAAAGGAAACATGCATATAGGAACAATATAAACTTTATCAAACACTTTTTTTTTTTTTTTTTTTTTATATTTTTTCAACACACAATATAGAATTACACAAAACTCCTGAAAAGGAAACATGCATATATGAACAATATAAACTTTATCAAACACTTTTTTTTGTTTTTTTAAATATATTTTTTCAACACACAATATAGAATTACACAAAACTCCTGAAAAGGAAACGTGCATATATAAACAACAATATAAAATGTATCAAATACTTATACAAAAAGATAACTACTACTATGCTCTTCTCCCTAACTACTCTGTGCTGGATGTAAAAGAACACATGATCCCCTCATGGTCACTGAAATAAGTTGGCAACACTAACGATTCAACAATATAATGCGTTGTTTTCACGTACACGTGATCAATCAGTGTGCCGTTTATTGTTGTGGGTTGTTTCACAAATTGAACAAACCCTTTGTTTGTCATAAATTTGGCCATTGACGATGATTTCAAAATATCGTCATTGAAATCTCCCATGACAGCAATTGTGTGACTTTGTGGATTAAGCCAATCAAGTAATTTGCCTAAATTTACTTTAAACAAAGTCATGGGATAAGATGGTGGTCGATAGATTACTGCTATCAAAATGCTGTATGTAGTGCAGTGGTAAACCAAACATTCTAAATTGACATTTGGTACCTGGAAAAAATTGCATGCCAAATTGTCTGCACTATACAGGCCAACTCCACCACGTTGTTGGCCTTGAATTTCTGTCAATATTGGGTCGCTGCTACTGTAGGATAAATTCCTTGGCTGATTATGATAAGCATAACCATCCATCTGTACAGTTTCAAATGAGGAAACTGCAGGCAGCCATGTTTCTGTAACAGCAATGCAGTTAGGCTGCAAATGCTGTGTGCGAAGTGCCAAATCAGACACATGTGAGGTCAAATTCTGCACATTCATCAAAAACACAGTAAAGGTCTGTGTATTGAATTTGTGCCTTGAAATATTCTCGACCATGAAGGGAGGCATGTTTTCAATTGCATCTTTGATTGTGTCCTTACAATAGATGGCTTTCTCCTTAAAGTCCCTAATCACCAACCCTGACAAATTTCTAACCCGACTTAAAGCTACATACGCCTGTCCAGCTGCAAAAATCCTTTCAAGCGACACGACCGCTTGATCTACTGTAATGCCTTGTACTTTATGTACTGTACAGGCCCAGGCGAGCTTCAGTGGAAATTGCCGACGCATTCCACCCTTTTTAGTCACCCTATCCTCTTCGGGTTGAATGCCCGTGGAACCCATTTCTACTGCAGAGGCAAATGCACAGCGTTTCCTCTTCTGTATGCCTACCCTATCATCATCAAATTTCACGTACACCGTCTGAGGAAACCGTGTTCCATCATTCTCCGGATAAACTATGTGTGTCACAGTACCACACGCCCCATTTACTAGACCATCCGCCACATCTAAGTTTTTAAACAGCATTACACGGGCATCTTTCCCTAAAAGCAGTGTCTCATCCAGACATGTGTCATATGCTCTGGAATGATGTCCGCTTATCAACTCGAGCTTGCCTGTTTTCTTACTATTGACATAATCCTGTGCCTCTATCTCCACATGATCCGGACAACTCTTAAACAACTGCACTACATTATGCTCATTTACTTGTCGATTTGTCGGAAATATGTGCAAAGCTGAGCTGACTTCGCCGGTTTCACAATGTTTCAATATTTCAATGTCGCTATCCAACATCGGGGTACCTTTTGAACGAGTTCGAACTCTGTTCAACAACTCTGCAAATACGGGATCTTTCTGACGCACAACGGTTTTCAATTCTGCAACCTTAAACAACCGAGACCACAAATCACCACCTTCCAGGTCATCTAAATACAGAGGTCTCCCTTTCACTGGAGGCAACTGATAAAAATCTCCAACTGCAATTACACTAACGTTTCCAAACGGGGAATAGTCACCAGATTGCTTAATTTGTCTTAATCTTCCATGGATATAAGCCAATAGTTTGTGATCAACCATGGAGATTTCATCTATTATCAAAAGTTGCAAGCTACTATATTTAGCACGTAAAGAATTCAGCTTCTCCTCACCCAATGGAGTGTAAGGCAAGCGTACGTCTTTACCTATGCTAAAAGCATTGTGAATTGTAGCTGCATTTAAATTGTGTGCAGCTATCCCCGTAGGAGCCGTTAGTAGAACGCAAATGTCGTCCAGATCGTGACACCCTCTCTGCAACAACCTATTTGCCTCGTATTGTATGGCCCTGATCAAATGACTCTTACCTGTCCCTGCCCCACCTGTAATAAATACATGTATCGGATCTGGCTTTGCTCCATTTACCCTATCTAAGCACCACTGCCTAATCTGATAAAAAATACACATCTGTGTCTCATTCAGAGACCTAACTAAAGCCAAACCGTCTTCTCTGTTGAGGACATTGTTCCTCTTTTCCAAATGTGCAACATCTTTACTGTTCACAGCCAAATCTGGAATGCCATCTACATGTTCCTCCACTATCTGCTCTGTCCCTCTACGTTCCTCGATACACTCTAAACGCTCCAACTCCTGCTCTGGGCACAGCTCGCACCAGGCATCTTCAAACACACCGTCCGTATCAATTGAATTTTGGATATCATCCAACTCGTCTGCATCTCTTTCAAATTTGCATCTGTTCGAATCAACAACCGCTTTAACCGAATGCATCAATTTATCACCTAATTTCACACGACCGTGTCTATAAAACTGCTCAAACATCTCAAACCCTGCCGGTTTGAGCTGCCCATCTATACGATACGGCAAGAACAACTGCAAAATGCTCTGATAGAACAATTCCGGATTCTTAGTCTCGGAAAAGCGCACGTAGCGAACAACAGCAGGTTGCGAACGTGTTCTTTTCACAACGAAACCACAATCATCATCCAATTTAACCCGATGGCCAGCCGTTTCGTTTTTACTCAAAACACGATACTCTGACGCAAATGTTGCCAAACACATATCATTAAAAGTACCATTTTTCGGCCTATTCTTGTACCTGTCTACAGAACTCCTCATCCACATATCTTCATCGGTAAGATCATGTGATGATGCCTTTTGTTTTAACACACTTAAAGGCAAACTCATTCTAACTGTATTCTCCCCTACCGGCACAAACACAACTTTCCTAGAGCACTCCTTAAGATGCATGTTTGTCAATCTATACACCGCTTCTTGAGCACAAACATCCCTATTGTGTAAATACACACTTCCTAAATTTTTCAATGCATCTTTAGCACTACTATTACCCTCTTTAGCCGCTTCTCTCCGAGCATTTCCTAACAACAACCCCATCTCCTTTTCTGCCTTGGAGATGTAAGAAATAATGTACACCACACAAGCATAGGCATCAACGACATATTGGATGTCAATATTAGCATTCCAGCATTTTAAAAGCGGTTTGCTATATTGATTGATCCAAACTTCGTTCGCCTGCCTCTTCAAAACAACGTGCGTCTTCCTGGCTACTCGGTTGTAAGCAGCCTCAAAACGACTTTGGTTTAATCCTAAATGTCCAAACAACTCTTCCACACTATCAAAACTGGCATTATCATCTGAAAGAGCCTCCTTAATCTTTGTCATAATGTTAACGGCAATCTCTTTTTTCATGATTGCTGGTTTTTTCTGCCCCTCATTCTTGCATGCACAACGGTCCAATTTATGTGCTTCATCTAGGCCTACCTTACATTTACAAGACTTTTTGTCATCCTCTTCACTGACTGGACGTGAAATGAAAGTTTTTGCGGATGGTGGCTTGGGAAAATTGAAACGACAAACAGTTTTATTCTTTTTACAAGATTTTGAATGTCGTTTTGAATGCTGTTGCACAGATGTAACAATCTCCAATAATGTTTCATCCTGTGCTGGTAATTCACATGTCACATAATGATCAATAAAGTCAACTACCTCTTCATCTGTGTTTTTATCAATTATTGGGGCATTCTCTATCCAAAAGAGGCAGTGAACATGTGGTGATCCACGCTGCTGGAATTCCACCCTATAAAAATAATCCTTTATTTTGCCAATAGGATTAGATGGAGACATAAGCACCTCTCTCAAAAAACAATGCCAGCGAAAATCAAACATTCTGGCCGCAGTGGCCGGACTGCCACGCAAAAGTTGACACCTCTCTGCATAATCCAACTGCTCGGCTGTCTCTGTTCTACCTGCCTGCTTCAAAATACTATTGAGGAGACTTTTCCACCGCATATCAGCTGAAGAAAACGAACAAAACCACGTCGGGACACCCAGCTGACGAACACAAGCCAACAAATCACGCTGGGCTCCTTGCCAAAAAGATGGGGTACCTCTGATAGGTTTAAGAAAACGAAACCCATCATCAAACTGCAACAACTTTTTCAAAGATTCCTCATCATTTAATACATTTCTACTGACCTTTGATATAGCACCTCCTTTACCCTTTCGCAGTGCTATTGATACATTTGACACAACCTGTTCTACCTCAGATAAGTACTGAGCAAAAAAGATGTATTCAACATTTTGTGCAAATCTACCATCAGCATGCAGAATCCTGTTATTAAAATAACGCGACAAGGTCAAACGATGCGGTCTACTGTCATGATATGTACCATGTCCAGTAGGAAACAACACTGGGAAGCATTTAGCTTCATTTGTATGATCCGACAACAACCTAACAGGAGAGTTCCCTTCTGCTGGAGCCAAATTCAATATATTATCAAAATATTGATCCAGTGTTTCCTGACCAATATCCACAGGCATAAGACAAGTGTCCTGAAACATACAATGGTTTTGTCTATCATGCAGAAGCTCATCTTCGCCAACATCTGCAGATACTTCACCACCCGCATCACAATTACTATCCGATTCGCTACAAAACGTATTTATCCAAGCTTCGTTAAACTCAACATCTTTATAATGGACATTTATCTCTTTTAAATACTGCAAAGCCTGCCTTACGCGCATACTGTCAACAAACTCATAGTCATAATGTCCTTTATAAGTAAGCTTCCGCTTCAACTTTACTGGCAACAAAGATCCTTCCATGTCTGTATGTGGCAGCAAATTGGTCGTCTGCACAATATTTGCAGGAACACACGTCACAGGTCCGTGTACTCCGTTTTGCCCGCCTTTAGGCAACGCCAACATCTTCATGAACGGAATATGCAACGCTATCAAATGTATCTCTAACCTTTTCAAACACGCAAGTACTGGTGGAATGGGACAAAGCGCCAAATTGTTCAATGCACATTCAGGTGGCATTACACCATCTATAATACAAGAATGACACTTGCTACAAATCCACAGCTCACTTCTAGCTGTACCCAACCATTTACATGGCAATATGCAGTCTTCATTACATTTATGTAAATATTTGTCACTAATACATTTATCAGCAATTAACATGCTTTCTTTGGTTTTAGTATAATTTTCTCTTTTACACTTCAAAACCTGATTCTTAAACAACCCTCTGTAGCATACACAGCATACAAAATCTGGCCCATCTTTAACTTTGTCCCAAAACTGTTCTCTAACATAATCAAACTCCTCTGACTTTTGTTTATGCTTTTCCCTCTTTAATTTGTTTCCTGCTATAACACGCTCCTTATATTCATTACTGTCATGATATTTGCGTTTAATCTCGGCTATTACATACTCTCTGTATACGTCATTGTCCCTATATTTCTCTTGACTCCTTTTCTTAACTTTATCCTTAAATACTTCATTTTCGCGATATTTCTCTCGACTCCTTTTCTTAACTTTATCCTTAAATACTTCATTTTCGCCATATTTCTCTCGACTCCTTTTCTTAACTTTATCCTTAAATACTTCATTTTCGCAATATTTCTCTCGACTCCTTTTCTTAACTTTATCCTTAAATACTTCATTTTCGCCATATTTCTCTTGACTCCTTTTCTTAACTTTATCCTTAAATACTTCATTTTCGCGATATTTCTCTCGACTCCTTTTCTTAACTTTATCCTTAAATACTTCATTTTCGCCATATTTCTCTTGACTCCTTTTCTTAACTTTATCCTTAAATACTTCATTTTCGCCATATTTCTTTACACTCATTTCCTTAACTTTATCCTTATACACTTCATTTTTCCTATATTGTCTTTTATTTCTTTCAATAACTTTCGTCTTATGCATACCATTTGTGTTATATTTCTGTTTAGCATTGTCCTTCTTTTTCTCCCTATACAAATCATTTAGCTGGTATTTCCTTTTTATTTTTGAGCTCCTTTTCCTTATCAAATACTTAGAAGTATTAACATTAGTTGGCTTAAATGTAAATGAAGACTGCTCTTGCATAGACACAGTACTATCCTGCTGTTCTATAACTTCAATATCGATAACTTCTTCAGCTACACAACCTAAAGCAACAACCGGACTTAAACTCTCAGCACAAACACTACTCTGTCTACTTTGCCGTCTAAGATTGTACCCTCCGGAACAAGACGCATTCACTTTGCAGTACCCATAACAACTCTGCATCTCAGGCTGCATAACACAAACAACATTTTCATAATGGTTACCATTACAATTCTCTAAATACACTGCCTGATTGGACAACTGCCTATTCTTGCAACTGTATTCAAGCCAGCGATCACCACAATACGTGAAAATATTCACTCCTAAACAATCTGCTGCTGCTTGAATCTCTACCTCAGTGGCCCAAGTACCAACACGTTGCATTCCCGATCTACTCGCATAATCTGCCATTGACGAATACTCGCGACGCAAAGTATATGCTAGAGGATTGGCCCGTAACTGCTTAAACACAGCTAATCTAATTTTTCTATGATTCTTCTGTGTGCCACACACAGCTTGACTAACCGCTCTAAAGAAACAATTACCATCACCAACTATTTGCTCGTTCCTACAAGGAGCCCCTAACGCACCAACCTCTGTCGACACCAGATCAAGTTTCTCCGACTCCACGTTCAACTGTTTGCACAAAGCTTGTGCAACGTCGCTGCGCAGCGGATTAAACTCAAGTCTTTTCCTTCTCACATCACTGACAAATACAACATCTGAATTAACCAGATTAACATCCCTGCTTTTCAACTTTTTGGATGCACGATCACCCACCGAAATCTTGCGTTTCACACCTGTCTGACTGTTGCTGCTGTCAAGTGTTACCTGTTCAGCCGACACTTCAAGTGCTGGCTGAAGAGGTAAGCTACAACCAAACTCAACCTCTCTGCTTTCAACAGTTGCACTTTGACTTTTGTGAGTGACACAAACACCGGCAATCTCAAACGGCTTTGGAGAGTTCATTGCGGTGGCAAATTTGCATATGTGATCAAACACACGGTCAAGGCAACTAAAATACACAACAACACTAAACCCGAGCTCATCTACCATGCCATCTGCACCGCGTGCGTGGGAGTCAACAACTGCATACTGCCCATCTCGACCAATGATAGCACATGTGCTGCCACTCACAGTCAGAAAGCATGTGTCATATTTGCTACACATCTCTCCCAAACCATTCCTGAGAGTGGTGTACACACCTTCATCAACAAACTGTCCCTCAACCACATCAACATCACCAGAAACATAGTCACCATACTCAAACTCAAATTCCTGTCCATCAATGATGGACTCTTTGGGCAAATCTGGAACACACAGCAGTTCAGACCTCCCACTGATGGACTTACTTTCCCACAATGATGTGTAGAGCTTGTCCCCCAACTCTACAACCTTATCCAGATCGTCGGACTGCCAAGAAAACACACTATCAATGCTGTGTTTGGCCAAAGCTACCAAACTTACAGCCATACACTGACGCCCTCCGTATAGGAACCGATCGTCCCCTTGGTGAAAAGTTCCCCTGACGGAACTTACATCGATCTCTGGCCTGACTGACACGCTATCCTTGAGCGTAGCTGCAACACCGACGTCAACACTCCCTGCCTGCAAACAACGTAGCACTCTCACTGTCATCATCTAGTGGATATGGCATGACGGAAATGCCATGGACGGCATACCACTTCGCATCTAAAGACTCCTTCAGCTGACGGATGTGAAGCATCAAGTCAGCAAGGGATGTGTTGAACACAACCACAGATGTGCCAATGCTAGATGCCATCCCAGATGCATCGCGCACGCCGCAATCAACAACCACAAGATGCTCATTATGATCAATAATGGCACTTACTGCACCACCGAGGTCCAACAGACACGCGCCATGCGTCAACAAATGCTCTTGCAGCTTCTCAAACATCATGGTGTCCCCCTCCAGTAACTTAAAGTCACTACGTGCTGGAGGAGGAATAGCTACCTGCCACTGCCTGCCAAACACCTTCTGCTCCTCAATCAACTCACACAACCATTTAGCGCTACCGTTCTGCCTAGCTTCAACTATGTCACTGGCCAGTTTGCCACCTTCTATGCCTATGCTGTCGATATCTTTCCCTTTCCATGTACACACTGGTGAGATGACATGTTTCATAACTGCTGCAACACCACATGCTATGGATGTCAGTGTGTCAGAACTGAGTGGTGCAGCTCTGACACAAAGACCAGGAACAAAAGCCCTCAGCGGGGCCTCCGCACACCTGCAAGAAAGCGGGTTAGCGTCACACTTACCTGTGTTGGATCTTGGTGTCGGCCGGACACCAAGATCGACGACAGGCGGAAGGTCCCCCCCCGGCGCTGCGACGGCGGTGGTGGCAACCTAGATGAAAGAAAAAAAACATTAAATGATTTGAATAATTTAACTATACTACTATTATTATAAAAATGGATTACACACCAGGGTTCGTACACATTTTTCAAGGTAAAATTTTCCAAACTTTCCAGCACCTTATCGCTGGGGTAAAATACATGTCTACAGGAATATACTCATGATTATTTTTTTCACTTTTTATCACAATTATGTACATTGTATTACAATGTCAACATCTAAAATTATGTTTCATACTAGCAAAAACTTTGTGTTCTCCTTTAAGTTCTAATGTTTTATCCCAAAAAAGAGAAGCCACTTGGCGTTCTTCAGGTATACCTGCACCAAGAGAGACCTGAGAGCACCCTGTTAAACTTTTATAAGCTGTTCGCTTATTCATCAAAGTTTAATATTGAACGTGTCATCAGTCCAAATTGCATCAAAGTCACCTTCTCCTCAGCCATCATTTTCTATTGCTACCAGGCTGCATGTGTGATGATACACAGATTTTATTTCTCCTTGTAATAAGCAAAGTATCCAGTCTGATCCCAATGTTGCCAAGACAGAGTTATAATGTCAAGCACTTTCAAGCACTTAAACTAAAATCCAAGCACTTTTCAGACCTTGAAAACACAACATTGAAATTCAAGCACTTTCAATGATTTAAAGCACCCGTATGAACCCTGACACACACAGTTTGCACAAAACTGTACTAACCTCCCCCCTGGCATCCACTTTCAGATGAGCAGTTGCAGGCGGTGGCACAGGTTTCACCACGGGCAAAGCTCTCGCCGAGACCTAGAAAACATTTTGTTGTTCCGATTATTGATGTTATACGGCAGACATGCAAAAAATACACATTTTTTAATCCAAATAAGTCTAATATTGAATACAATTGCTACAAACCTTCTGGCGTGCAGAAGTCCGACGATGTTCCACTTTTGGACGCTGATGAAAGAAAAACAAAATAAACTTTCTCAAGCCATATTTGGGCAAAAGCCCTTGTGGACAATATTGTTGTTGTGAGTGTGTCGGAAAGAAGGAGATACTAAAAACAGTTGAACCAACCAACATACACCACTTGCATGCAGTTTACCTTTGAGCTTCGTGGAACAGCAGTAGGATCAGGGCTAGGAAGATGGGATGGAACAGCAGCATCCATCGCAGCCAACACCGAACTGCTGAACCAAACGGGGTTGGGCTGGATGAAAGACTCCAGAAGTGAAGTCGCGTCAACCTGTCAAATACATATACAGAAAGACAATTGTCAAAATGCCATCATCAAATCAATAATCATATCCAAAACAGTCTAGGCTAAAATCAATCATAACATACCTGCTGCTGAACCACCCTCTCTGCACCAGAGGACTGCTCAAGTTCCTCAGGTGCTCTCCTCTGTAATGACAAAATGAGATCCTTTGTATTAAACAACCAATCAACCATTACAGAGTTCAGCTGTTAAAAATAAACATCAACCACACGATGACGGTGTGTAAACAATTACCTTCCTGGCCTTGCCAACGACGGTCCACTCAAAGGGGTTTGATGGACGAGGTACGGTGACCTCTCCCTTCACAACCACCTTTGGAACAACCTGCCTACGAGGCTGCGACGCTCTGGGAGCAGGCTGAGGCTTTGGTGTCGGAGGATGCAGGAATTGGTATGCAACACTCCACAGCAGCCCGGCAAAAATGGGCATGCCGTCACTATCACTGAGGTGAACCTGCAAAAATAATGAAAATGAAACGGATTAAACGATATCTGCAATAAACTTATCATTCAACTACAGAGAAAGTGTAGACGAGGCTATATATTCTACTTACACCATCTCTGCTCCACAGCTCAAGCCGGTCCATGGGGAAATGCTCAGCAAAGGGGAAGTACCTGACACCTAAAAAAGACAAATCATCCATTATACCAACATCTCTATGCATTTCATTTAAAGTTTTAGATAACAACCATAATGATTATGGAAATTATATTATTCATTCAAACAGTCTGCCTAAAAACATATCATCCATTATACATGAACTATATTTAAACTATGGTATTCTTAAAACTTACCCATACGTGCTGCCACACGGCGGAACTGTTGACGCAGCAACTCTTGCTGTTCGACTTCAACAGTCAAACGGGGTGCAAAGTCCGTGACACACACCTGTAGAGTAAAGTGGTTGTTAATAACAGAATAAAAATGTTCTGATAATGCCATAACTAATGATATAAATATACATTATTCTGCAACAGATAATATATCAGTATATATACACACACACAAAAGAAAATAAACCTACGTTAGGCCATCGCGAGCAGGCACTGAGCAGGAGCTTAGCAAAGTCTGCCCCAGCCTCGTCGATGGTCCTGCTGGATGTCAGGTTATTGCTAGGTGCAATGACCAGGACTGCGTCAGGAGTCCGAGGAACAGCAGCATGTAGCAACTCGGTCCTCAGCTCCATCGCACAGGCCCCGGGTGTGGACATGAAGCCAAAGGAGAGTGAGCCCTCTGGCATCGGGATGAAGCCATCTACGATAGCGCGTAGATGGGAATCACCGACAACAAGAACAAACTGGAAAAAAAAGATTAGTTTGTTATAGAATGAAAATCACTAATAAACCCTTTTATACTTTTATTGTTATCTTTTATTATTATGTTACCTTCTTGTCAGGTGATTCGGACGGCAAGACCAGCTTGTGCTGACGGCCTGTCAGCGACTTTGACCACTGGTTCACAGCATGGCGCTTACCGGTGCCGGACTCTATTGATAAACAGAAAACAACAACAAGATACATATACTTAATGAAGCCTTTCAAATCATCATTGCAAATCATGTAAACACAACACACCTTGCCACTAGGAAAATATGTATAGTGTACACATCTATGGAAAAGATTTACATACGTGAGACAGAGGCATTGGGAGGCTGCTGCGGTTCCACGTCAACCTTTCGCCATTCTGCCAGACGTTTTTTGGCTGCCTCCGAACGACGAAAAGACTTGCCCCGTGGCATCTAATAACATTTAAACAATTAATTAATATTGACATTACAACTCATCTTTAGACTGCAATAATTGGACAAAATACATCTTAACACGTTTAACAAGCAAGCAGTGATGGGAGAAGAAGAATTAAGATTGTTACTTGAAGTGAAAGTCTCACCAAAATGCAACCTAGGCTTTTTTTGTTAATGTATACCAGTCAAACCTTCGTGTAAAAGGTATAATTATGACAAAAGAGGCACTTTTAAGATTGACCGTATTTTCGCTCAAACTCATTTTCAATGGGAGTGCATGGGGCACTTTTACACTAGCATTAAAACTGCTATTTTTAAAACACTAAGAAGGGTCAACACAACATGAAACTTTACTCATAGTATCACCATGGTCTCTACACATAGCTCAAGTGAACCACATACACTCTACCCAGACATTTCGATACCCGAGTACGTCTGGGCTGAACTGACGACAGCTAGAGGAAGAAGCTACTGATAATGTCAGTTGTTCAAACTCTCTTTTTGTAAATTCTGGGTGTACAAACAATGTTATCAATGCTCAAATTCATGAATAGAGACCCTGGTGACATCACTTGATGTCATTTCATTTACGGAGGGCAATGTGAAGACTGTGTGGTGAGTCTGTACTTCTCCTCTTCAAAATTACTATCAATAATATGGTATGCACATAGAGTAGATCAATCAGTTGTCAACTGTATTATCAACATGTTCACGTGAACTTGCATTAGATGTTACAAATATGCAGATAAAGTGTATAAAACCACGAATTGATCAAAGTACGGTGACAGGTCTGAAGTCTGCTGTGAACATAAGTCCCTAAAATGGCTGAAATGTCACCTGTGTTACCTTTCAACTGTGATAACCATTCACTGTAACACAGTATGAAATTAAATTATTACATTTTTTTTTTTTAATCAACAAAAGGTTTCTCTTGTTCTCCTGTCCTGTAAACTGTGTTACTCCTCTCAACTATGTTACAAGTGGTCTTTGTATGATGAATAACTTTTAATTCAGTGTAATGTGGATTTATGTTGAAAAAACGTTCATGCATCATCATAGCATCTCGCAGAATATCCATCATAAAGCTCCAAAGTCAAATTTTTAAATAAGTTTGACTGATAGCCTCAAAACCGCTGGTGAATAGACTCAAACACTTTTCAAAAAAAGTGTGTCATTAATTGTGTAGCATTTCATAACATTATGTTTTATATGACACAACATTTGTCCAAAACACACTTGACAAAATAATGAATCAAATGTTTATTTTCATTAACATTAAAAAAGTTATTTGAGCTTAACCTTTCCAATTCATACATTTGGCGAATTAACATTGTATACTATGGAAAAATGTGGTTGATTTATCGAAAATAATTACTGATATTTTGACTTTTTGGTTGAAATGAAATCTCCTAATCATAGAATGACTACATAGCTATATGAATACGGATATTACTGAAGACATGTTTACAGCTGGTTCTACAGTTTGATCATATTGCTAAATTAGGAGTAGAGTGCATGGTGAACTCAATAACTTGCTTCTTTCTGTTTACTCAATACGTTTCTCTTTTTCTCTGTCCTGCACTGAAGCGCAACATCGCCCGCGAAGTTCAAAAACCTACTCCAACCAATCACAGCGCAGGACGCCCTCAGTTGAAAGTTCATCCCGACAAGCAAAGCGCGACCGCGAAATTCAAAATATACTTGCGCAAATCGCAGCGTAGTAACGGAAATCTTTACCAGTGTGGCGTTAAGATACTTGAAATTTATTTCGATATTAAATAAAATGAATACTGTCTAAAGACTTGCGTTGCTAGTAGCTTATAGCTGATTTAGCAAACAAACCAAAGGCATGTGCTACCAAACATAACCTATGCTAACAGCCAACCAGCTCTCCTAAGACTAACGTTACAGATAAGCCAGCATCGATGACACATACCATAACAGCAGAAGAGTCATTCACTATTAACTCGGTTAGAACAAAACCCCGAAGGTTTCTGCTACAGAGCAATGCTAATACTGTCTGCTAACTAGCTCTCTCTTCAGCAGCACAATCATAGACAGTCAAACAGGGCGACTTTACAGAGAACCAAGAGTGTTAAAAACAAACAAAAATAACAGCATGACACTCATTCACAAAACATAACTTACACACACAACTTATCTTACTAAAGTTTGCAGCTAAGTCTTATGCTAACGCCTTGTAAATTCAAAACTCACTCACCGTATTGAGCAAGTCCAAACTCCGGATGAAGAAAACAATGCTGCTGTCTTAATCCGAAATGTGTGGGAATGTATGTCAGTATCTGTTTGTATGTATGTGTGTATGTATGTGTGTATATTCTCTCTGTCTCTCTCGCTGTCTCGGTGGGAACTTTAGCAAACTCCAGGTAGGACTTTCGTCTCCAAAGGTTTTTGCTAAAGGGACCGTTAACTGGGTTCAGCGTTCTTTTATAGGCTAACAGGTGACATGCAACCAGCCAACCAATCACAGCGCAGCAACGTCAACCGGCTGGCTGCGGTGTATGTTCTTGGTTGAGACTGTGATAAGAAGAAAAATTGTTCATTACTTATTACTAGTTATTACTAAGTGGGATTAAACAAATAATTTAGCACTTATAAATCTGTGAAATAAACACTTGTTGTGTGTATTTTTAGTGGATGCTGAAATGCTCCATGCAGCCTATCCCCACTACATTAACTTAATGGTAGAGTCCTATACTACCGGAAGGCAACACACACATTGTCAAAATACAGTAATTTGCAAGTAAATTATTTGCTGGCTTTTATCTCTCACATAAACAGTATTCATGCCGGCAATAATGCGAATTTGAGCTACATTAAAATAAACTATTAAATCAACACCACTTACTACAGACAGGGACCGAGACTGACGTAACTCCGGCTAATACAGCGATCAGGTGTCATTGCCAGCCGCCAGTTGGTAACGCTAACATGTTATAATACGTTTAAACAGCAGTACATCCACACGTATATCAACCTGCAACAGGGAGACGTCTAGGTTATTCACCCCGTCACTTTCGTCACGTTGTTTTTTATTGTTTGGGTCGTCGGTCAAGTTAAAAGCGATGAAGATGGACAGGTTTGACAGTGGACTTGTGACGTGACGTCTGTTTTGGCAACGTCATTTGGTGATGCATTCAAATCGGTTTAGAAAGCTGGGAAAAATCACACTCCGGAGAGTGTGGCTACCAGGTGGTCACATAGGCGTGAGAAAAGTCACAGATTACCACAAATGACACTGAAATGTATGTTTAACGTGGGGAAATCTATATATGTGTGTGTGTGTTCATTCATGGCGATATTTTCTATGTAATGAATGAACATAATCTAGTATTACCCATTAATTTCTTATGCCAGTCAATTTTCATCAGGAATACCACAGTTGTTACGAAGTTGATTAGCCAACTCAAAATTCAGTGAACGTGGTTATCAGCAATTTGATATGTTCAGATGGCTAGTGTGGAGGATATCATAAGATCTTGACAAAATCAGAGGACAAATTACAGCTGCAAGCAGGGATGAAAAGACTTTGGCATCATTAGAGAGCAAACAACTAGATGTCTCCTGTGACTTTTGGCTGAATCAATGACACCTATGAATCCTGTAAATGTCATGAAAATGGCATAAAAGTTTTAGGACTAACTAACTCTTCCTGTGTCCACTATGTATTGCTAGAAATCACCCTTCAATTATATGTGATGTTGTAGAGTATGATGTGAAAAAAAACAACCTGCAAATGTCATGTACCGACATTATATAAAGCAGTTGTCACCAACCACCGTGCCGCCAAAGAGTACTGGTGAGAGGATGCACTGCACGGGGGAGTAGCACTACCTGACATACACTGCACAGAGGAGGGGGCTACCAACCGTGTATACACAGCCATCATTGACACTTCTCAGACACTCACCTTGACTCTGATTGGTTCTGTTGATTTGAGTGGCAAATTCTTTCAAACCAAGACACACTGGCTGCAACCACAGACAGTGGATTTTTTTCATAATAGATGTGTATCTTATTCTACACTCAAATCATAATGACTATTTTAACCAATATAAGAAAATAGTTGTACATACTACTAATTTAACTTTGTCATTATAAAACAAACCACCTCTCATATGCAACATTACAACATCAGAAAAATTAATTTCCTTCTTTCAGAAACACAAATAACTAATGGCTAACACTAACACCTCTGGAGTGCTATTCTTTTCTTTACCCAATATGGTAATATTACCACTGTTTTGTGTGTGAACACTTATGACAATTCCTAACACCCTAATCACCATAGAAGTTGTATACACAAGGAGACAAACACGTATGTAAACAACATTTATTAAACGAAGACAAATAACAAAACAAACACAAACTCCTCAGACTCCTGCCACATCTTCTCCTCCTCCTGCCACCACACCTTCTCCTCCTACAGCAAATGACATAAACAACACAAGCAAATAAATTATTACTTCAATTACACTCACATATAAAGGCAAAGCTTGAATGAAACAAAGAATCTCATTATAGTCTTTTGCCTCTCTTCCTGTCCCTCTCTGAGCTGTGAAAGCTCAAAGACGGACAACAAGAGACTAAATAAGCTGGTGAAAACAGCTGTTTCAGTCTTGGACTATCCTCTGGACACCATTAATAAGATGGGTGAGAGGAGGATGTTAGCTAAGCTGACATCAATTATGGACAACCCCTCTCACCCACTACATGAGACTGTGGGGGCCTTAAGCAGCTCCTTCAGCAACAGACTGCTTCATCCACGGTGTAAAAACAAACTCTACTGCAGGTCATTCATTCCAACTGCTGTCAGACTGTTCAACACCTATAACACTTAACATAACACCATAAGCAACTACTTATCTTGCACTACTTACACTTCTACCTCCGCCATCTTGTGCAATTATTCTGTGCAATGATACTGTTTTCTTTTTTGTACATATTCATATTCATACACTGACTCTGTTTATTTTAAAATACTGCATTTAAACACTATTTATATATGCATCCAACCTCAACAAGCCAATATTCTTACAGTTTATTTAAATTTATAAATCTATATGTGTGTCTACCTGCTACTGTGACAAGTTAATTTCCCTGATGTGAGATAAATAAAAGTCTCAAGTCTAAACTACCACATTTACAACTTAACCTCCTCCAACACCTCCACCACTCCTACAACAAATAACATAAACAACACAGGAAAACACATTATAACAATTCTATTACACTCACATATAAAGGCAAACCGTGAATGTAACAAACCACAACATTTACAACTTACCCTTCTCTACCTCCATTACCACCTGTAGCATTTCTGCATCAGTGACCTCTGCAAATACACACAATCATAGTGTTAGGTGAACTATTTGACTTTTTCTCACACTCAATTACAGGATTCCTACACATTTTTCTGGGTAAAATTCAAGCACTTTAAACAGTAATTTTCTAATTTTTCCAGCACCTTATTGCGAGTGTAAAATACATATGCACAGGAATATATATACACTCATGTTTATTTTTCATTCAGTTTTTATCACAATTATGTAGATTGAATTATGCTTAAACATCTAAAATTATGTTTCATCAAAGCAAAAGTTTTATAAATTCAAGGAGGACACAAAATTTTATCCAAAAAAAGGTATGCCTTCTTTAAGCAAACTTGCACAAAGACAGACCTGAAAGCACCCTGTACTTTTGTTTTTGGACATACATTTTTATGTTTCAAAATGTCTAACCTATCTGTAAGAACTATTGGCACACTTAAAGCTATTACAGATGTCAATGCCTGATGTGACGTTACAGAGACAAACTGAAAAGTCACGTTTCCAACTCTGTCGTTAATCAACTGGTGTGAGTCACTTGTCTCCTGACAGCCTGTCAGCAGCAGGAAAGATGCTCTGTACTGCAAAGAGCGCTGTTGGCTTATTCATCAAAGCTTATTAATATTGAACATGTCATCAGTCCAAGTTGCATCAAAATCCACCTTCTCCTCAGCCATCCTTCTCTATTCCTACCAACTGCATGTGTGACGATACACACACAGGCCATAGACGGCAGACACATTCAGGCAATAACTTAATGACGTAACATAATTTGATTAATGCTGCGTTAATTATTATTTATGGTTTTCATATTAATTACATGCGTCAATGCGTATGTTTTTTTCAGTCTTAGTTAACACGTTAACTTTGACAACATTTGATCTAATTTCCTGTGTAAAACCACTAATTTAGCTAATGTTAGCAGTTATCATAAACAAAGTTTTAATGTGCAGCGCTGGCCTAACTTACTCAAAAAGTCTAAACTTACATGTCATGTGACTGGAGAGCACAGTCTCTCCCATGGAACAAATCTCTCAATTCTCTTACTGATTTTATTTCTGCATGTACACAAACTATCCAGTCTGATCCCAACTTTATGAAAGACAGAGTTATAAAGTCAAGCACTTTCAAGCATTTACACTTAAATCCAAGCACTTCTCAGACCTTGAAAACACAACATTGAAATTCGAGCACTTTCACAGATTTAAAGCAGCCGTACAAACCCTGACTTTTCATATACATATACTGCTGACTCACAGTAACTGAACTTACCACATCGAGCTGCCATCAACTGTTCTTTAAGTTTGGCATTATCAGCCTTCAACTGCTGGATGGCTTTATCTCTTGTTTCAGCCCGCTTCGCGGACCATGCCGCCTGCTGCTTGAAGGCACGATTTTGCCTCACAAGCCGGTCCACCAGCTTCATCCCCATCTCACCCACTTGCAGGCTTTGTCTAAAAAGCTTTGCCCGCGGGACAGCCTCATCCAAGCACTGATACTGCAACATACACACAACATACAAACATTTCACCAGCATAAATAAACATTACCTGTTCCTTATATTTCTACTATACACATAGGCACTCAAACCCACATACGTATTTTTCTAATGTTTAAATTACTGTTTATAGCTACTAATGTATCTAACGCTGTTAATCTGATGATAAATGACTTAAATATAGAATCTGGGTATATAATGACAACCTTCAGACATGTAAATGTGACAGCTGTCTAGCACACTGTCAACTTGTTTGACTTTAAATATGGACACGACCTCCATTATAGATACTTCAGAATCACTCACAGTTTATTGATGCCTGAGGGTATTCCTTTTGTTACACTTGCTAACACTCAAAGTCTAAAATATGCATAAAATGCACTATATATATCTATATACCTATACATATAGATATATAGATATATATGACAGGCTTATAATAATTCCCTACTATTACTTAACTTTCTTTTTAACATTTACTATATAAAATATATTTTACTGTATAATGTCATGGGTTATACAACTTGACTCATTAAAAACAATACAGATACTAAGTAGTATCTTGATCGTATCTTGATTTGCAGACTTTGTTCATTTTTGCCTGCATAATTATTATTATTAGCACTTTGACTATAAAATATAGGTAGTTTTTATTCACACAGATGTCACATTTACATGTCAGAATCTGGTTATTGTAAACACAGCTCCAATGTTTAACTGTCATTTATCATGACGTCTGTCATAACCCTAGTGGCAATCAACATGCAACGCCTGATTCAATACTTACAGACATCAACTGCACTTCCTTTTGATACTGCGTGGCTTCAGGGTCGTCCACGCAAGTCAATTTTGAAGGTGACTCTGGGAATGCCATGTCTACATTTACAGTATAGAAATACACAACCAATTCAGATTTAAATATCAGTCAGTCACAGCAATAACCACACACGTTTTGACATTACTTGTAACATGCAATTTTTCCATTTATCATCCAACAGTAGCGTTAGCATGCTTTAGCTAAGGCTACATAGTTAACGACCTAACCCGCAATTACTTAGACCATCCATACACACTTTCAAAACAATGTCTGAATACTAAATCAACTAGCTTGACATCTGTCGGTAACAGCAATGGCTATGCTTCTTGTTGACGTGTTATATAATGCTATTAAATGCGTTGGTACAGGTGAATGGCAAATGCACAACCTACCTCATGCGAATAACTTGAGATTCTGGCGGTCTCCGCCAGTATTGCACAGGTGTAACATGGGAAATCGCGACAGATGTCATTACGCATTCAGGGAATTCAGGTACATTTTAACGCAGGGAAGCAGCGAGCCCACGTCATTTCTATACACCTGAAGTCCCTGAATGCCTCATGACATTTCGCAATGTTACTATTGCAAGTCCCGACTATTGCTAACAGAAAAACATTTTCCCGAATTTATCTAACAGGTAGGTTGCTGATGTGGCTTTCACCTGTAACAACACACCTAATGTCAGCATATTTAACATAAACAACAACCCAACCATATCGATTATGTCAGGCTAGTGGTTTTACTATTCAAACATTATTTTCTGTACCTAACGTTACCAACAACCTGCTAAAGCTACTGGTGGATTAATGCATACAAGTGCATGTTACACGTCATATGTGTTGTTAGTAATGTGATTGATTGATATGTAAATCTGAATTGGTTGCATATTTCCACAGTTTAAATATAGATATGGCGTGCCCAAACTCCCCTGCCAAGTTCGGCATCGTGAAACACGCAGAACTAATGGGGATTCGCTGCTGTCGGACACTGTAAGTAGGCTATCTAACCAGCCAATGTATGTTTGATAACCAGCAACTTCATGACAGACGTTAACCACCCCAACCATGAAGTGTTTATGAAGCTGCCTTCTAGCAAGTACGTACACAATGTTTGCATACACGTGTAGAAATCAATGCTCTGGTAAAAAAATAAATGATAATACAATAAAAGACAACATCAGCTATTGCAGTAGCATTGCTTAGCAATGTAACTATTGCCAATAAAGTGTACATACAAGAATATTGTATACTGTAGCCAGCTTCTCAACCAACGGCATCCCCTAGAGGCAATCTTCACAGTTAAAAATACGATTCTTCAACATAAACTATTAACGGGTAGTATTCAGTCTCGCAGTGAAGCTCACGGAGCTAACATACACAGCTTCCGGTTTATCTCATTTCAAAACAAAAGCACGTGATTCGAAATACATTCAAAAACAGCTGCAATTACACAAGTCAGTGCGGTTAACTGTATAAAGAAGAATCATACAAAGTGCTATCAGCTAGCTTCCAGTCAATGTAACGCTGTTGCTCTGATGATAAATGACAGTTCATTATTGAAGCTGTGTTAACAATAACCATATTCTAATATGTAAACATGACATCTGTGTGAGTAAAAAGCAGCAACATTGACAATTGGCTGATTGTGATTAATCCTTTTTACAACAACACTGATTTTTTTTTTTTTTATCTAAAGACTAATTGTACAATAATGGAGACAAAATTTGACTAACTCTACAAATCAAGATAATTAACTACAACTGCCAGTGAACCTGCTTCCTTCTCTTTTATCAGTAAAGTGATGTATTCCATGACATAACATTATCATGATGAAAACAAATTAAGTTATTTTAGGCTTCTATTATAAATATGCATAATTTAGTTATATTATATGAATTTTCTGCACATTTTCACCCTTGACTGGTAGCAGGTGTAACACAAGCAATTTAAACTCTGGGATGAATAATTTATTTCTGATTCTTATATAATGGAGTCACTTGTCCATATTTAAAGTTAAATAAAATTCATAGTTCACAATATGGTAGACAGATGTCACATTCACATGTCAAAATGTTGTCATTGTGTACCCAGATTCAATATTTAACACTAATTTATCATCACAGTAACAGCAATATACCTTCAAACACTCATGTTAGCTGAATACATTTCCTAATGTAGTGCTTAGCTAAATCATTTATGCCATCCAAAGTTCCTTTACATGCTTCAGGTTTTCTATGTTATTGCATTTACTTGTTAGTTGAAGTTGATCATATTCTGTCCGGTTAGTATATGTGGATTGTGTGTAAGCATGTACATGTGTTGGCTGTAACCTCTAACATGCATCAAATATAGCCAATAAATGTACAACAAGTACAAACAAACAAAACATACATGAATATCAATAGATCAATTGTGATATCCAAAAAGTAGCACTGTATATTGTGTCATTATTTTTGTCCAGTATCAAAGACACAGCAGCACAGTAAAAGACTGTGTGCTTTCTCAGCATTCACTATTTGTTTGCATGCCTGCATGGAATTACTGCCCTGATTATAAAAGCATTTCCTCAATACAACTGGTCAACAGCAGGCAGTTGCCACCAACGTAAACAATGACCAAGCAATAGGGCTTCAGCCGCAGGGCACTTGGATGGCAGCATGCCCCGACACGCGCGTGGACTGCGAGGGCCCGTTCAACGCTGCTTGCAGCTTTAATTAGGGCCCGAGCAGGGAACCTGCGAGGTCCCTATTGTAATCGTAATGATTATTATTATTATTCTTCTTTTTTTTTTCCTTTGTCCAAAATGATCGCATTTTTCACTGCCTGAACATACCCCAAAACTCACCAAACTTGGAATATAAGTCACACCTGGCGAAAAATTTTATAATCTATTGTCGTCCTGAATTTCCACCACTAGGTGGCGCTGTTATTAAGGGAAACGCGTTTTGGCTAATAAGTCCCATATACTTTGTCGCACGTTCAAAAGTCATTATATCCACGCGTTCAGTGAATTCTGCTGAATCTCGTGGTATAGGCCACGCCCATTTCCGCCTCCCGTTTTTTTTCGCTACATCGCAAAATGTCGAAAACCTACTTTTTCGAACTCCTCCCAGGCGATTTCACCGATTTGCACGAAACTTGGCACACAGCATCTGTGGACCCTCCTGACAAAAAGTTATTAAAGGAATTTTGATAGACCACACGATACTCAAGTTATTAAATAACAACTTCCTGCAGATTTGGTTACAAACAGGAAGTGTTGCATATCTCCACATTGGAGTGGTCTAATGACATGAAACTCAGGATACTACTTCCCCATGAGCCCCTGAGGCCCTGTGCAAAACTTCAGGCGATGACCACAAGGTGGCGCTCTTTAAATTGATGTATTTTATATCTCCACAACGGTTCACCGGAATAAGACGAAACTTGGTACAGTTATTGTCAGTGCCCTCCTGAGGACATCTGACAAAGGGTTTACCGATCCACCACTAGGTGGCGCTCTGGCGTCACTTTAATTGCATAATTGGCCCTGTGCCCACATCATAACACTTATGGAAATGAAATTCATAGAGGTGCTATAGAATGGCCCCTGTGACTCACTCACCGAAAATGACCACCAGGTGGCGCTATTTTCAATGCAAAAGCGTTTTTGGCTCATAACTCCCACTTAATATGTTGCACATTATTAATCCTCATATTTGTGTATTCCCTGAATTTAGCTGAATTGTTTGGTGTAGGCCACGCCCACTTTTGCAGTAACTTTCCATTCGCAAAATCGCGACAAATGAAAAATGTACTTTTTCGAACTCCTCCTAGAGAATTTGACCAATTTGCACCAAACTTTGCATGTAGCATCTGTAGACCCTCCTGACAAAAAGTTATCAAAAGAATTTTGATAGTCCATAAACTGCCCGAAAAATAAAATGACAAATTCCTGCATATTGTGTTGAAAACAGACAATCTTGCATATCTTTACAAAATACTGTCTGATTATCACATAAATACTCTTCATTGTGTGGTATGGCATGATGAGGCTTTGTGTAAAATTTGGTGCATATCGGCCAATAGATGGCGCTCTGGTCGCAGTCTAATCAGTGTCAATGGGATCTTCAAGTCCTCTTCAAAACTCATTGACCTTCATCCTTTTCTTGTCCCTCATAGACACTCCATTCCAACTTTAAGAGAGTCAGAAGACCTCAAACTATTGGGCATGTAATCAGTTTTTGAAAATCTTTCACGGTTTTCAAATCATCACAGTTTTAGTTTTAAGGATTTTTAGGCCGTCTTCTGATTTTATAATGGGTGTGTATTGGGTGAGCTAGAGTGCGTGACATACAGTGGAGAGCAGATGGAAGAACTGGAGAAAAAGTTCTCTTCAGCTTGATTTGGATCCCACGTCTTTTACATCACATAGACAATATATACAGGGAAACGTAGGAAATCTCGTTGGCTTTCAGCTGATGGTCTTATTTCAGATGTAGGACTTGCACTTTTGGCTGTTTGTGGTTTGTGACACTGCTGCATGGAGACAAATTCAAACAGTACAAAAGTCAGTTCCCTGAAACAGTGCTGAACACCACCATGGAGGCTTACCCACTCCTTATCAAGAACAAGCTGAAAACTGAACTGTCTCACATCTACAGCAATGATGAGTTCAAAAACCGTAGTGGAGCTGTGGCTCTGTACCAGCTGGTCACAGAGTGCAATCGTCAGGAAACCTTTTCAGAGACTGTGGCTCTGCTAAACATCCTCATCACAACTTCTATGACTACAGCTGAATCTGAGCGGTGCTTCTCAACACTGAAGAGAATCAAGACCTTCCTCAGGAAGATAATATCTTCTTAATGCAGTTGCCATGCTCTGTATGGAGAAGAAACGTATCAAAGACATCCACAACTTAAACCACAAAGTCACTGAGAAATTTGCATCTTTCAAGAAGAAAAGTGCTAAATGTATGTATAAAAAGTACAACTGAAAACACCTGAACAGTTTCTTCACAGGTTTAATATGTTACTACTAATTGTCAACATTGTTCTGCTTCTAAGGCAGCGGAGCAAAACAACCCACCTTTTCTCCTGTATTCTTTTCAGTTTCATGAAACCTTAAGAACCATATAACATTGGAAGTTTAATGTGCAGTGCTGTTGTTTTCATCTGACCACTACATGTCAATACAATGTTTGTAACAGTATTCATTTTACTTGATCTGTAAGTGTTAAAAAGATAATATTACTAATGATAAATGTTTGGAGATTTCTTTTGACATTTTATGTGATATATAGATATAATCATAATACATATCTTTATAGTAATAATGGAGTTTGGGAGGCGTTTTCCCATTCATTCTTGTGTGGACATTTCCTACTTTGCCTCTGCTGCTGCTCCAGCATATGTGCAGCCACAGAAACTGTAAGAAAGCTCTACAGGTAAAGGTCCAACAGCGCCCTCTGCTGGTGCAAAGAGTCAGGACATGCTCAGTTACAGAAACTGTAAGAAAGCTCTACAAGTAAAGGTCCAACAGCACCCTCTACTGGGGCAAAGAGTCAGGACATGCTCAGTCACACTAAAATGCAGCAGACCAGTCAGTGAGCGGACCGTATGGAGCTGCATGGACTTTCTGTGGGTTTCCCTAATGATGTGTGCATTCTTGAGGAAATGTACGTGGTTTCTGCTTGTAGTTATGGATAATTTGATCACTATTGCAGTTTACACATAGCCTGTGTCTCAGTAGTAGTTAGCTGCACTTTGCTTGCACTGCAGCTACATTTGGATTGTGAGGACTTAATGATGAATATTTCGTTTTTAATGCCGATTTTTCAACTCAGTCTGTTTCTTGGGATTGTGACCATGCTCATTACAGTTTAAAGGTCGAAATATGTACTGTGGTTAACAGTCAGTATATAAAGCTATCATGCTGTTTAGCCGTCTATAGGGTCGAACACTGTACTCGTGAAACCCCCCCTTGAGCTGCAATTTCATCCTCTTCTTCAGATTTCATCATGCAGCAGGTGACATCTCACATCCCATCAGTTAATCAGTTCTTCTCTGACCTGGCATCGACTCAGTCTTTGTCCGGGCAATCATGCAGTAGTTCACACAGTTTTTCTGACTTCAGCGTACATCATTTCAGACCGGCAATAGCAGTCCATCGAATTATGAAGCAACGACTTCCTCAGCGGAAGGTGTTGCTCGAGCATGCCCCGACGGCAGCAAGCCCCGACGGCAGCATGCATCGACGGCAGCAAGCCCCGACGGCAGCAAACCCCGACGGCAGCATGCATCGACGGCAGCACGCCCCGACGCGCGTGGACTGCGAGGGCCCGTTCAACGCTGCTTGCAGCTTTAATTAGGGCCCGAGCAGGGAACCTGCGAGGTCCCTATTGTAATCGTAATGATTATTATTATTATTCTTCTTTTTTTTTTCCTTTGTCCAAAATGATCGCATTTTTCACTGCCTGAACATACCCCAAAACTCACCAAACTTGGAATATAAGTCACACCTGGCGAAAAATTTTATAATCTATTGTCGTCCTGAATTTCCACCACTAGGTGGCGCTGTTATTAAGGGAAAAGCGTTTTGGCTAATAAGTCCCATATACTTTGTCGCACGTTCAAAAGTCATACATCCACGCGTTCAGTGAATTCTGCTGAATCTCGTGGTATAGGCCACGCCCATTTCCGCCTCCCGTTTTTTTTCGCTACATCGCAAAATGTCGAAAACCTACTTTTTCGAACTCCTCCCAGGCGATTTCACCGATTTGCACGAAACTTGGCACACAGCATCTGTGGACCCTCCTGACAAAAAGTTATTAAAGGAATTTTGATAGACCACACGATACTCAAGTTATTAAATAACAACTTCCTGCAGATTTGGTTACAAACAGGAAGTGTTGCATATCTCCACATTGGAGTGGTCTAATGACATGAAACTCAGGATACTACTTCCCCATGAGCCCCTGAGGCCCTGTGCAAAACTTCAGGCGATGACCACAAGGTGGCGCTCTTTAAATTGATGTATTTTATATCTCCACAACGGTGCATCGGAATAAGACGAAACTTGGTACAGTTATTGTCAGTGCCCTCCTGAGGACATCTGACAAAGGGTTTACCGATCCACCACTAGGTGGCGCTCTGGCGTCACTTTAATTGCATAATTGGCCCTGTGCCCACATCATAACACTTATGGAAATGAAATTCATAGAGGTGCTATAGAATGGCCCCTGTGACTCACTCACCGAAAATGACCACTAGGTGGCGCTATTTTCAATGCAAAAGCGTTTTTGGCTCATAACTCCCACTTAATATGTTGCACATTATTAATCCTCATATTTGTGTATTCCCTGAATTTAGCTGAATTGTTTGGTGTAGGCCACGCCCACTTTTGCAGTAACTTTCCATTCGCAAAATCGCGACAAATGAAAAACGTACTTTTTCGAACTCCTCCTAGAGAATTTGACCAATTTGCACCAAACTTTGCATGTAGCATCTGTAGACCCTCCTGACAAAAAGTTATCAAAAGAATTTCGATAGTCCATAAACTGCCAGAAATATAAAATGACAAATTCCTGCATATTGTGTTGAAAACAGACAATCTTGCATATCTTTACAAAATACTGTCTGATTATCACATAAATTCTCTTCATTGTGTGGTATGGCATGATGAGGCTTTGTGTAAAATTTGGTGCAAATCGGCCAATAGATGGCACTCTGGTCGCAGTCTAATCCGTGTCAATGGTATCTTCAAGTCCTCTTCAAAACTCATTGACCTTCATCCTTTTCTTGTCCCTCATACTTTGAGCTAGACACTCCATTCCAACTTTTAAAGAGTCAGAAGACCTCAAACTATTGGTCATGTAATCAGTTTTTGAAAATCTTTCACGGTTTTCAAATCATCACATTTTCAGTTTTAAGGATTTTTAGGCCGTCTTCTGATTTTATAATGGGTGTGTAAATTAATCTTTTCAGAGACTCTGGCTCTGCTAAACATCCTCATCACAACTTCTATGACTACAGCTGAATCTGAGCGGTGCTTCTCAACACTGAAGAGAATCAAGACCTTCCTCAGGAAGATTATATCTTCTTAATGCAGTTGCCATGCTCTGTATGGAGAAGAAACTTATCAAAGACATCCACAACTTAAACCACAAAGTCACTGAGAAATTTGCATCTTTCAAGAAGACAAGTGCTAAATGTATGTATAAAAAGTACAACTGAAAACACCTGAACAGTTTCTTCACAGGTTTAATATGTTACTACTAATTGTCAACATTGTTCTGCTTATAAGGCAGCGGAGCAAAACAACCCACCTTTTCTCCTGTATTCTTTTCAGTTTCATGAAACCTTAAGAACCATATAACATTGGAAGTTTAATGTGCAGTGCTGTTGTTTTCATCTGACCACTACATGTCAATACAATGTTTGTAACAGTATTCATTTTACTTGATCTGTAAGTGTTAAAAAGATAATATTACTAATGATAAATGTTTGGAGATTTGTTTTGACATTTTATGTGATATATAGATATAATCATAATACATATCTTTATAGTAATAATGGAGTTTGGGAGGCGTTTTCCCATTTCTTCTTGTGTGGACATTTCCTACTTTGCCTCTGCTAGTGCTCCAGCATATGTGCAGCCACAGAAACTGTAAGATAGCTCTACAGGTAAAGGTCCAACAGCTCCCTCTACTGGTGCAAAGAGTCAGGACATGCTCAGTCACAGAAACTGTAAGAAAGCTCTACAGGTAAAGGTCCAACAGCTCCCTCTACTGGTGCAAAGAGTCAGGACATGCTCAGTCACACTAAAATGCAGCAGACCAGTCAGTGAGCAGACCGTGTGGAGCTGCATGGACTTTCTGTGTGTTTCCCTAATGATGTGTGCATTCTTGAGGAAATGTAAGTGGTTTCTGCTTGTAGTTATGGATAATTTGATCACTATTGCAGTTTACACATAGCCTGTGTCTCAGTAGTAGTTAGCTGCACTTTGCTTGCACTGCAGCTACATTTGGATTGTGAGGACTTAATGATAAATATTTCGTTTGTGATGCCGATTTTCAACTCAGTCTATTTGTTGGGATTGTGACCATGCTCATTACAGTTTAAAGGTCAAAATATGTACTGTGGTTAACAGTCAGTATATAAAGCTATCATGCTGTTTAGCCGTCTATAGGGTCGAACACTGTACTCGTGAAACCCCCCCTTGAGCTGCAACTTCATCCTCTTCTTCAGATTTCATCATGCAGCAGGTGACATCTCACATCCCATCAGTTAATCAGTTCTTCTCTGACCTGGCATCGACTCAGTCTTTGTCCGGGCAATCATGCAGTAGTTCACACAGTTTTTCTGACTTCAACGTACATCATTTCAAACCGGCAATAGCAGTCCATCGAATTATGAAGCAACGACTTCCTCAGCGGAAGGTGTTGCTCGAGCATGCCCCGACGGCAGCAAGCCCCGACGGCAGCATGCATCGACAGCAGCAAGCCCCGACGGCAGCATGCATCGACGGCAGCAAGCCCCGACGGCAGCAAGCCCCGACGGCAGCAAGCCCCGACGGCAGCATGCATCGACGGCAGCAAGCCCCGACGGCAGCATGCATCGACGGCAGCACGCCCCGACGCGCGTGGACTGCGAGGGCCCGTTCAACGCTGCTTGCAGCTTTAATTATTATTATTTTTCTTCTCACAAAAGGATCGCATTTTTCACTGCATGAACATACCCCAAAACTCACCAAACTTGGAATATAAGTCACACCTGGCGAAAAATTTTATAATCTATTGTCGTCCTGAATTTCCACCACTAGGTGGCGCTGTTATTAAGGAAAGCGCGTTTTGGCTATTAACTCCCATATACTTTGTCGCACATTCGAAAACCTTACATCGACGTGTTCAGTGGATTGTGCTGAATCTCGTGGTATAGGCCACGCCCATTTCCGCCTACCGTTTTTTTTCGCTACATAGCAAAATGTCGAAAACCTACTTTTTCGAACTCCTCCCAGGCAATTTCACCGATTTGCACGAAACTTGGCACACAGCATCTCTGGACCCTCCTGACAAAAAGTTATTAAAGGAATTTTGATAGGCCACACAATACTCAAGTTATTAAATAACTACTTCCTGCAGATTTGGTTACAAACAGGAAGTGTTGCATATCTCCACATTGGTGTGGTCTAATGACATGGAACTCAGGATACTACTTCCCCATGAGCCCCTGAGGCCCTGTGCAAAATTTTAGGCGATGACCACAAGGTGGCGCTCTTTAAATTGATGTATTTTATATCTTCACAACGGTTAATCGGATTAAGACAAAACTTGGTATATATTTATTGTCAGTGCCCTCCTGAGGAGAGCTGATGAAGGGTTTACCAATCCGCAACTAGGTGGCGCTCTGGTGCCACTTTAATTCTATATTTGGCCCTGTGCCCACACCATAACACTTATGGAAATGAAATTCATAGAGGTACTATAGAATGGCCCCTGTGACTCACTCACCGAAAATGACCACCAGGTGGCGCTATTTTCAATGCAAAAGCGTTTTTGACTCATAACTCCCACTTAATGTGTTGCATATTATTAAACCTCATCCCTATGTGTTCCCTGCATTCAGCTGAATTGTTTGGTGTAGGCCACGCCCACTTTCGCGCTAACTTTCCATTTGCAAAATCGCGACAAATGAAAAACCTACTTTTTCGAACTCCTCCTAGGCAATTTGAGTGATTTGCACCAAACTTTGCGTGAAGCATCTGTGGACCCTCCTGACAAAAATTTTTCAAAATAATTTTGATAGTCCATAAAACGCCTGAAATATAAAATGACAAATTCCTGCATATTGTGTTGAACACAGTCAATCTTGCATATCTTTACAAAGTGCTGTCTGATTATCACATGAATGTTCGTCATTGTGTGGTATGGCCTGTTGAGGATTTGTGTAAAATTTGGTGCAAATCGGCCAATCGATGGCGCTCTGGTCGCAGTCTAATTAGTTTCAATGGGATTAAATGGGGAAATCTTCAAGTTCTCTTCAAAACTCATCAACCTTCAACCTCTCCTTGTCCCTAATATGTTGAGCAAGACACACCATTCTAACCTTTAAAGAATCAGAAGACCTCAAACTATTGGACATGTATTCAGTTTTTAACCCTCTGGCCTTGTTCGTTTTCACTACCTTCTCAGCTTGTTCGTGGCCAAAAATGGCCAGCAACAGATTAAGTCTTAAATTTTTTGGATTTTGTATGTTTTTTGCTGCTTTTACTGCATACAATGTTTAATTAGTATCAGTTCTTGTCATAAGTACAAAAAAATAATTCATTTTTTATTTTTTAACCCCTCAAATGCCAATTTGTTTGCACAATGCACTTGTTGGAAAACTACCACAAAAATGACCACTGCCCACCTTCTCCGTGCTACCGGTTTTCCTTGTATTATCAATAACACAGTCTGAGATATGTAACTGATTAACAACAACATTGATTATTATGCATTGTTATTTTTGTGCAGGGAAGGCAAAGTAGATAAAACTCCCTCTCAGCTTGTTCGTGGCCAAAAGTGTCCACCTCCAGTTTACATTTCCAAAATGCTATAAAACTAATATATATATGAGAAATTCCATTTTTTTATCCAATTTTTAAAATTTGCATCAGTCCTGGTCAAGAAAACTAAAATTTCATTCAAATTCTGAATTTTAACCCTTTAAATGCCTATTAGATAACATAATGCTGATGATTTATAAGGGAGAATAGTATTAAATAACCATGTTTTTACAAAATGATACATGCTACCTGAATTATTCTTTAACCATCATTGCAGCTTAATGTCTGTCAATAATAAGCAGTATCAATGATTTTCATGCTTCATTAGTTTTTTGTGCAGTGACAGAAAAACATAAAAACTCCCTCTCAGCTTGTTCGTGGCCAAAAGTGTCCACCTCCTGTTTACATTTCTAAAATGCTATAAAACTAATATAAATATTTAAAAAAATTCCACTTTTTTCCCCAAATTTTTTTAATTTGCATCAGTCCTGGTCATGAAAACTTAAATTTCATTCAAATTCTGAATTTTAACCCTTCAAATGCCTATTAGATCACATAATGCTGATGATTTATAAGGGAGAATAGCATTAAATCACCATGTTTTTACAAAATAATACATGCTACCTGAATTATTCTTTAACCATCATTGCAGCTTAATGTGTGTCAATAATAAGCAGTATCAATGATTTTTATGCTTCATTAGTTTCTTGTGCAGTGACAGAAAAACATAAAAACTCACTCTTAGCTTGTTCGTGACCAAAAATGGCCACCTCCTGTTTGCTTACAAAAATGCTATACAAACACTATATACTGAAAATATTTGCTTCTTTTTTTAAATTTGACATCAGTCCTGATCATGAAATCCAAAATTTTAATCAATTCCAGAATTTTAACTGGGTGGTTTTCCCATGTAAATCTCCATCCTCCAGGCATAGGAGGCTGGATTAATTGGATATAAACCAGCTTTTCTAAAATTTTACTTAAAAAGGGTAAGTTGGATACAGGTCGGTTGTTTGCGAAAATATCATGATCCAAATTGCTCTTTTTCAGAAGGGGCTTCACCGCTGCTGTTTTAAAGGCAGCGGGAAGACACCCGTCTGGAGAGAGCAATTCACAAGATTTAAAAGTTCAAACTCAAAGAACGCATAAAATTGTTTTAAGAGTGATGTGGTTAACTCGGGAGAAAACTCTACCGAGTGTTTCTGTATCAACCAGGGAAAAATGCTCCATTGTCTCCTCAGATAAAAGCGATGGTTCAGGTCTGTTAACATTGTTTTGTTCTAAAAGAGTGGTTCTAATGCCATCGATTCTACCTCTGAAGTGGTCTGCAAAGTCCTCACATAGATTGTTTGTTGGAACTATGGAGGACTTCTTAAAATCAGTATTAATTAAACGAGCGATTGTGGAGAAGAGGAATTTATGGTCGTTCTTTTTGTCTGAGATGAGTTGTGAGAAATGGGAAGTTCTTGCCTGTTTTACTGCTTTATTGTAGGTTTTGAGTTTGTCCCGGAATATGTCATAATGAACTGTTAACTTTGTGTGCCTCCATTTTCTCTCTGCACTCCTGCAATTTCTTTTCAGTTGTTTTATTTCAGTCTTTATTCAAGGTGGTGTAGGCTTGATTGATACCGTTTTTGTGGAAAGTGGAGCCACTGAATCTAGGGCTGACCTGAGTTTACTGTTAAAATTATCAACAATAAAATTGCAGGGTGCAGGTAAAATGTCAGCAGTGCTATTGTGTAAAAGTTCAATAAAATTTGCAGCCACTTCAGGAGTAAGATAGCGCTTCCTCACTGTTCTCACCGGGGCCTCCTGTTGGATAAAACTCGAGATATTAAAAAACACACAATAATAGTCAGACACAGCCAGGTCGACAACAGAGGACACACCAGTGGACAGGCCATATGTTATGACCAGGTCCAGGGTGTGTCCTCTGTTGTGAGTGGGCTGTGTGATGTGCTGCTTAAAATCCAGGTAGTTTAAAAGATTTAAAAATTCAGTCGCAGTGGGATCTGAATTATCACCTGTGTGTATGTTAAAATCACCAGTTATCAAAACTCTATTTTAAGTTGAGTGTAAAATCGATAAAAGTTCGGAAAACTCACTGATAAAACAGGGATGGTGCTTGGGTGGTCTATAAATAGTCATACATAAAATCGGAGGACTGCTAAAAACAAAGGCATGGTATTCAAATGATGTATAGTTGTTAAAAGAAATGTCCTTTGTTATTATAGAGTTTGAGATAATTGTTGCAGTCCCACCACCTCTCCTACCACTCCCGTTAGAAAATAAAAAAATAAAGTTTGGTGGGGAAGCCTCAGTGAGAACAGCTGGTGCATCAGTGCTGAGCCATGTTTCAGTTAAAAATAAACAGTCAAGTTTGTTCTCTAAAATCAGGTCATTGATGATAAAAGAGGGCTGCATGTGGGTTGGTTGACTGTGAGACCTTGTTGATGTTGACATGTTTCAGGTTATGACGGGAAGGGCAGGGAGGTGTAATGGGACGGTGGATGTGTAGTGGTCTGTTGTTTGTAATGACTGGGATGTGTGCAGGGTGTGAAGTGGAAATGGAGATGGAGGTGGAGATGGAGGTGGACTTGTGGCGTCAGTCTGTGGGACAGGGGAGATGTGTGGTAATTTGGGAGGCTAGTGCAGTGAGACCTTTGATGTTGAGGTGGAAGTTGTCCAGCCAGAAATCAGTCCTTTTCCAGAATGTATCAAAGTTATTAATGAAACCTGAAACCTGAACCAAACCCACATGCAGAGCAAAAGTCTGATAACCACTGATTGATACTGAATAATCTGCTAAAAAACTCGGAGCCACGTCTGGGGGATGGAATCAATCCAGAAAATATACAGGTCCTCCCCAGGCTTTCTATGAGGTAAGCCAGCTGTTCGTATTCCGCGCGGAGCTTTGTTGATTGCCTGCACCTGAGATTGTTAATGCCACAGTGCACGAGGATCGTGTGGGCAGACGGGTGACAGTCGGCAATAGCAGGGATGTGTTTGTGTAAATCCAGGATTTTTGCAGCAGGAAAGGAATAAGTAATGCCATTTGGGATTGCAACAGACCTTATCATGGAGTCCCCAACGAGGATGTATTGTGGAGGTGGAGAGCGAAGCACGGTGCTAGCATCAGCGGTGTTAGCCTCAGCGGTGTTAGCCTCAGCGGTGTTAGCATCAGCGATGCTAGCAGCCGGAGCAGAGGAGGGGATTCCCAGCCGGGTGTTCTGCCGTCCCGCGGTGAAACGGTCAGCCGACCGTTCAGCACCAGCGACGGGTGGAGATGTGGTAGTACCAGAAGAGCCCCCTCTCCCAGAGAGGCTCACAGCGGTAGCAGCAATGGGAGTCGAGACGGTCTCCGAAGCAGCCGCCGCCGGAGTAGCCCAAGAAACGGTGACTGAAGCCCCCGCCGTGTCCACCGGGGCAGGATCCACGAGAGGGTGGCACACCTGCCGAGAGCTCAATTGTTGAAAAATGCACACCAAAGTGGGTGCCAAAACGCGTGCTAAAGTGCCCTCTTGGGAGCCAAAACGCGCGCTCAAGCGCTCTTGGGAGCCAAAAAGTGTGTTAAAGTGGCCTCTTGGTTGGCAAAACACAACAAACTGCACCCCTTGGCTGGTTAAAACATGATAAACTGCCCTCTTGGGTGACAAAATCAGGCGCTAAAGTGCCTTCTTGGGAGCCAAAACGCGCGATAATGTGCCCTCTTCAGTCGCGAGAACGTGCTGTATGTGCCCTTTTTTTGCTTTTCGCCTCTGCCTTTCAAAAGGTCTGTGCACGCCACTGGTCGAAGTCCACAATGACCTATGAATGCAACAAGCTGCTCGTCAACAACCACATCAACCCCTGGATTAAATAAGAGGGGGAGGCAAGCAACCCACTTTTCCCACAGGATGCGAAATGCAGCGAGTTTATCATTCCTGAAGCGTCCTGGGTGGGAGAGCCTGTCATCAAAGCAGATGTTAGCGCTGATCTGAGTGAAGCCATAGAGGGGCATCGTAGCACAAAACATGGCCCGTCCTGTCTTGGCATCCCACATGCCACGTGTTGCTTCATGTCTTGAGCGGTAGACGCCAGCCAGAATCAGAATCCCAATGTAGACTCTCATCTCCACTTCATCCACATCCCTCCAATCCTCACACCTTCCCCTCCCATGCAGGTTTGTGTTGGTGCACAGCAGCTGAATGATCTCCTCTGTTATAAACAGGTCAAAGGCAGACCTCATGTTGCTGATGTGGGCAACTGCATACAGGGTGGGCCCTGGGGTGATACCAGTGAGTACTGGATTGTGGTGCAGGGTCTCTTCAGCAGTGGGAAACCACATAATTTTCCCATGACGAGACATCCACTCACCCGCCAGCTCCTCTGTCTCTGCCATCAGCTGATCGGCCTCCATCGCTGTGTCTGTACCGTCCTCTTCCCCTGAGGAAGAGGAATCAGACAATGGCTGGAAGTCGTCATCAGTGGTGTTGCTGTCATCCTCTGAGGAAGGTGTCCCATCATCTTCAGGAGGGGATGTGTCCTCATCTTGGGTAGAAGATTTCTCCTCCTCAACCGCAGAGGATTTCTCCCCATCTTCGTTCTCTGAGCCCATCACATACTCAAGTGCTTCAGTCAGGGAATATGACCTTCTCGCCATCTTGCCAGATAAAGAAGGATCTGGGAGCTGATAGGCTCACTTATAGCATTAGTACTGACTGCACCTGCATAAACTCCAGGACAGATTTATAAACAGTGTCAGACTTTGTTTTTGTTTCCCCAGAAGCCAGAGGTCAAGATGACCTGTGATCCTTTTTTTTGGAGAGCAGCTATTTCAGTATGTAAAGGCTATTGTGTAGTTGTGTGTGGCATTTTTTTCATGAAAAGATCAAAGCTACAGGTGTTTTCAACCTGTGCATCACAGCCAGGTTTGCCTTGGAAACTCAAAGCTCAATAACCTGTACCAAGAGAAATTCACTGAAACTTGGAGGTATGATACACTCTAATTTATGTCACTTTATCTTGCTAATACATATTTGCAGGCACATTTTTTTTTCATGCACAAACACACATCATTACCTGACATCCTTAGGATCACACCTATGTCAAAATTGTGTCATTCATTTGCTCCATTGGAGTGCAGGAAGCCATCATACGCCCCTAGTGGAAACTAAGAATATTACCTGAAATTGCTCCCTTGCCCAAAAATGGACAAATGACATAATCTGGTAGAAAACATTAAAAACTAAAATTTTCAAGTGTTAAATTTAGAATGAAAGCCATTTTACCTAAATTATATGATGTTATACTGTAAATCACAAGGAATTAAAAAATGTAGTTTCCATGGGTTTCAATTGGCCAAAAGTGTCCACGATAGAGCCATTAGGTATAATTGTAGATACACAATATAAAATTGACATATTTAAAGAGCAGGTTTTGAAAATTAAAAGATCAGCCAAAAATCCAGACCCTTGGGAAATATCATTCCGTATGCATTAACACAGCTAAAATGATCAACAAAAAGGAAGTGAGGTGGACACAAATGGCCAGCATAGAGTCCAGAGGGTTAAGATTTGGATAACAAAAGGCTTAACTACCTATTATTCGTTCGTCCACAAAGGGGCATATCAGAGTTTTGAAGCCCTACAGAAGGACCATGGTCTGGGAAGAGATTACATTTTTAGGTACCTGCAAGTGAGACATTATTCTTACAAAAATCTTAAAGAAGTGTTAGGAAAAGGTGAGTCAGGATTTATTGAGGTATTTATATCATTAACTAAGCCCAGATCATGCAACAAAATTATCTCCAAATTATATAATGCCATACAATTATCTAAACAAGAGACTACAGAACATAAAGAAGAAATGGGAAAAGGAAGCAGGGGTAATGATCACACAAGAGAGCTGGGAGAAAATATACCAGCCACAATGGTTCTCAACCGGGTTAAGCACATGGCGGGAGTTCTGCTGGAAAAATATTGCAAGATATTTTATCACACCCATTCAGAAACGATACCAGCGGTGGGGACTCTTGTTGGAGACTTTTTGGGTCAAATGGAGCCAACCACTTCCATAGAGATCCACAGACATATCAAGAATGTATTTAATGTAAACATTCCATTTATATGTGAAACTATGTATTTGGGTAATATAATGTGTGAAACATGGAACGTCAAAGACAAAAAACTGCTGGCTATACTGTTGGCGGCCAGAAAAAAATCTGTCACGAGGAAATGGTTAAAAGTAGATCCTCCCACCATTGATGAATGAATTGAAGTTGTCTATGAGATTTATGTTATGGAAAAGCTATCTTTTTTCCTCAAAGTTGAAAAAGAAAAATTTTATAAGATCTGGACCAAATGGACTATGTAAAACCAATCAGATCTGATTTCATTTGAATGCACTTGTGCTTTGGGGGAACCTGCCCCTCCCCCCTTTTTTAATGTGATGTTTTGAGTGTTAGAATGGGTGCCGCCAATAACATGAATTTGTGCATTTTTAAAATAAACATTTCAATCCACACCACTTACAACTGACGGGGACCAGGAGTGACGTGATTCCAGCTTCTGCAGCGATCAGCTGTCGGTGACCGGCAGCCTGTTATAATACGTTCAAACATCAGTACATCTCACACGTATACCAGTTTGCACAGGCAGACGTCCATGTTATTCATTCCGTCATTTTCGTAACATTGTTTTATCATTTTTGGGTTGTCTGTCAAGTTAAACAGCGTGATGAATAACAGAGACAACAAGTATGGCATTGGACTTGTAACGTGACGTTTGTTTTGACCACGTGATTTCGTGATGCATTCAAATCTGTTTAGAAAGCTGGGAAAAATGACACTCCATTGCTTTTTCACAGTGTTTTGTGTGAAAGTACTTGCCATAATGAAAAGGTATGATACATTATTAGGAGAGTGTGGCTGCCAGGTGGCAACATAAGCATGAGAAAGACACAGGTTACCATAAATGACACCTAATTCTTCAGTCTGAAATGTATGGTTAGTGGGGGAATACGTGTGTGTGTGTGTGTGTGCGTGTGTGTATGTATGTGGGAGGGTGTTTGTGGTTGTGGATGTGGATGTGTGGGTGTGCATGGGGATGTTTTCAATCTGATGAATGAACATAATCTAGTATTACCCATTGTTAGGCGACGTAGGATGGAACAATAGTGGTCGCCGAGGGGCTAAGTGAGGGAAACACTTTACTTGCCGGACGTGCTTCTGTATAATAAAAACTAAGCTCTAGAGGAATGCCGAATCACATATTTATTAAGGCTAAAAACACAGAAACAAAACCTGAAAAACATCCAAAAACAGTGTACTTTAGCGGTCAGCAAAGTAGGACCTTCCCCCCTCACCCTCTCAGTTCATTCATTTTACAACAGGTGGGGAACAGCTGATTTTACTACTCTGCTGACGTACCACCCACCTGACTCCTCCCCGGATGTGACACACAAAAAATACTAGCTGGCACCTACACCCATTAATGTCTTATGCCCGTCAATTTTGACCGGTGTTACAAAGTTGATTAGACAACTCAAAATTCAATTAAAGTGGTAATCAGAAATTTGTTAAGTTCAAATGACTAGTGTAAAGGATATCATAAGGTCTCGATGAAATCAGAGGACAAATTAAAGCTGCAAGCAGGGATGAAAAGGCTTTCACAGTCCACATGTGTCAAGCTTTGGCGCCCTTTTGAGGGCATGCACCTAGATGTCTCCTGTTACTCTTGGCTAAATCAATGACACCTAAGAATCCTGCAAACGTCATGAAGATGGGATAAAAGTTTTGGGCCTAACTAACTCTGCCTGTGTCCACTATGTATTGCTAGACAGCACCCATCAATTATATCTGATGTTGTAGTGTATGATGTGAAGAAAACAACCTGCAAATGTCATGTAAATGCAATGCTGTTTTTACTCACTGCAAATTGCTGAGCAGAAGATAGCGCTTTAGTTGCCTTCTTTCCAAAACGTATGCATGTGTGAAAGTATGTGTGCATGTGTGTATGTGTATGAATGGTTTTTGGTTTTACTTGTGCTTTGTTTTGCATGCTTTTATTACATAAAGAAAGTTGTGATACATCTTATTTGTATGAAAAGCGTCATGTCTTCTTGACATTCTATATGTAAAGCAGTGGTCACCAACCACCGAGCCGCCAACCAGTACCGGTGAGCGGATGTGCTGCATGGGGGAGTTGCACTACCAGATATACACTGCGCAAAGGAGGGGGATACCAGCAGTGTACACGCGGGCATGATTGACACTTCTCAGACACTCACCTTGACTCTGACTGGTTGTGTTGATTCGAGTGGTGAATTCTTGCAAACCAAGAGACACTGGCTGAACCCAGAGACAGTGGAATTTTTTCACAGTTGATGTGTATCTTATTCTACTCTCAAATCATAATAACTATTTTAGCCAATATAACAACAAATAGTTGTACAGACTACAAATTTTACTTCGTGATTTTAAAACAAACCACCTCTCACATGCAACATTCAATTTTTTTTCTCTTTTTTGGTGAATTTAAGTGGCGTACAAGGTGACATGAGGGACAAATACATCACACCACGTGGACTACAAATACACAACCCATTCAGATTAACATACCAGTCATAGCACTAACAACACACATTTTGACATTACTTGTAATGTGCACTATTTCATTAATGTATCCATCCAACACGAGCGTTAGCAGGTTGTAGTTAACGCTAGATAGCTGGCTTGCTAACCAACAATAACTTACAAAATCCATACACATTTTCAAAACAATGTCTGAATACTAAATCAACTAGCTTGATATGTATCGGTGCAAGCAATGGCATTGCTTATTGTTTATGTTTTGTTGTTTTGTATATGTTGATAGTAGGTGTTTTGTTACAGGTGAATGACCAACCTACCTCTCGTGAAGTTTCGCAGGTAATGGAGGTTCGGTGGCAAAGTTCGAAAGTTGTAACATGTAACATCTCAAGATCTATCATGACGCATTCGGGGAATTCAGGTGAAATTGAAGGCAGGGAAGCAGCACGACGACCTGAATGCATCATAACAGATGTCATAATGTTAAAACTCTTGCATATCGCTAACGGAGGGGAATTATTCCAAATACTTTGCAACAGGTAGGTTGCTCATGTGTCATTCACCTATAACAACAATGCTAATATCATCATGTGATTGACTGATATGTAGATTGGAATGGGTTTGTGTTTCCATACATTACATATAGATGTATAGATATAGATACACACCCCCTCCTTTGACATTCTTCCTCACCCCATGCCAGCAGCAGTACAAAGCACAGTCCAGCTCTCTAGCGCCCCCGTCCCTCCCACTCAGCCCATAAAATCCATCTGGTCCAACTCCCGTCCCCCTTCACGCAACACTGGCCGGGCCGTTGACCACAGTGTCCTAGCCTCCCTGCCCCGGTCGGCTAGTAGCACTGCCAATTGTGAAAGCACCACTGTCAACTTCGGTTTACTCAATATCCGTTCACTCACGAGCAAGGGCCATCTTATCCAGGATCTCATCACTGACCATAAGTTTGACTTTTTCTGTTTAACTGAAACCTGGCAACAATCCAACGACTTCTCCCAACTCAACGAACCTACTCCTCCGGCATTTACTTACACCTGTCAACCCCGTGGCACCGGCCGGGGAGGGGGTCTCGCAATAATCCAACACGAGAAGTGGAAAGTCTCGCCGGTGCCTACCCCTGCTTTCATCTCCTTCGAATCCACTGTTTGTCAGCTCTCTGGACCGACTCCCACCATCATTGCTACTGTTTACCGGCCCCCAAAACCAAATATTGACTTTCTACATGACTTTGCTGCTCTGCTCACCCACCTATCCACCCTTTCACCAAACAACATAGTACTGGGAGATTTTAACATTCACATGGACAATACCAACAACCCACTTACCAAAGACTTTACATCCTGCCTCGACAGTTTTGGATTTCAACAGCACACCGATACCCCCACTCACTCCAAGGGTCACATTCTGGACTTAATCTGCTGCTCTGGTGTTTCCCCTTCCGATCTAACTGCAGTTGAACTCCCCATAACCGACCACTTCCTCCTCTCATTTAATGTAAAACTCTCTCTCTCCACTACCAAGCTCCCCCATCTCATTTCTTTTCGCAATATTAAGGATATTAACTTAGATTCCCTCTCCTCCAGCATTGACTCCCTCATGGCCACTCAGAACTCACTCACCCTCGAACAGCTGGTTTCACACTACAACACTGGACTCCAACAGATACTCAACTCCCTTGCTCCGCTAAAAACCAGATCTGTCTCCTTCTCCCTTTCCGCTCCCTGGTTTACCCCCGAACTTCGACTTATGAAAGCTAAAGGACGACAACTCGAGCGGCTATACAGGAAAACTGGACTTCATATTCACAAAGACATTTACAAAAATCATATGTTACATTACAAGAACTGCATTACCCAAACCAAATCCAATTATTACACTGCTATAATCTGTTCCAACAAAGGTAACACTAAATCACTATTCTCACTGTACAAGAATATCACCCAAGCCCCAGAATCTCTACCATCTCACCTCTGTTCAACTGCTTTCTGTAACTCCATCATGTCATTCCTCAGTCAGAAAATCCAGATGATCCACCAACATCTCAGCTCACAAACCACCCTCAATGTCATATCCAAACTTCCTCCTCCTACCCACTTTTTCTCCTGCTTCCAGCTCCCCACCTCCGCAGAAATTTCAGATCTTATCCGCAAGTCCAAGCCATCCACCTGTCAGCTAGACCCTCTCCCCACGGTTCTGGTCAAAGCCTGCCTCCCTTCCCTGGTCCCTCTCATCTCTGCCATTATCCACTCCTCTCTCTCCACTGGAACTGTTCCTACACCATTCAAGACTGCCGCAATTACCCCAATTTTGAAAAAACCCGGTGCAGATCCCACAAACTTCAATAACCTATGTCCAATCTCTAATCTCCCCTTCATTTCCAAGATTCTTGAAAAAACAGTAGCAACTCAACTCCATTCTCATTTATTCAACAACAACCTGTACGAACAGTTCCAGTCTGGTTTCCGCCCTCTCCATAGCACAGAAACTGCACTCTTAAAAATAACCAACGACCTCCTCATGGCAGCTGATACTGGTTTACTCTCCATTCTCATCCTCCTCGATCTCAGTGCAGCCTTCGACACCATCTGTCACACCACCCTCCTCAAGAGACTGTCCTCCCTCGGTATCACTCATACTCCTCTAAACTGGTTCAAATCATATCTCTCCTGCCGTACTCAGTTCATCCAGCTCAAAACCTTCACATCCCAACCTTCCCCTGTCACCTCTGGTGTGCCTCAGGGCTCTGTCCTGGGGCCCCTCCTCTTTATCATTTATCTCCTTCCCTTGGCAATATCTTCCCCAAACATAACATCACTTTTCACTGTTACGCAGATGACACCCAGCTCTACCTCGCCAGCAAACCCACTTCCAACCTCCCTCCCTCCTCCCTTACCGACTGCTTAACTGAAATAAAATCCTGGTTCACTTCAAATCTACTAAAACTCAACTCTGACAAAACTGAGATCCTTCTCATTGGCACACAGTCAACACTTTCCAAAACCGACAGTTTCCCCCTCATCATTGATAACTGCTCCGTTTCCCCCTCCCCACAGGTTAAGAGTCTGGGTGTCATCCTCGACAGTACACTCTCCTTCCAATCTCACATCAATAACATCACCCGGTCTGCTTACTTCCACCTACGCAACATCAACCGCCTCCGCCCCTCCCTTACTCCCCATACCACTGCTATCCTTGTCCATAGTCTCATCACTTCCCGTCTGGATTACTGCAACTCCCTCCTCTCCGGTCTCACCCACAAATCCCTGCACAAACTTCAACTGGTCCAGAATTCAGCTGCCCGTGTCATCACCAGAACCCCCTCCATCCACCACATCACTCCCGTCCTACAGCAGCTCCACTGGCTCCCGGTCAAGTCCCGCATTGACTTCAAAATCCTTCTGCTAACATTCAAGGCCATTCACAATCTTGCCCCCCCATATCTTTCCAATCTTCTCCATATCGCCACTCCCTCTCGCACCCTCCGTTCATCCTCCTCCATTCTGCTGACTGTCCCCCCTGCCCGTCTCACCACCATGGGGAGCAGAGCTTTCAGCCGCTCTGCTCCCCGGCTCTGGAACTCTCTGCCACCCGAAATAAGGAACATCACTACACTATCTGATTTCAAGTCCAAACTCAAAACACACCTGTTTAAGATCACCTTTCTTAGTTAAATGAATTTTCTGTCAATTTTTACTGTTTTCTTTTCTTGTGTACTTTGTGGCTTAAATTGTCTTTGTTTACTGTAAGGTGTCCTTGAGTGACAGAAAGGCGCCTATGAAATAAAATGTATTATTATTATTATAATGTGGTGTGCCCAGACTGCCTGGCCAAGTTCGCCACCGTACATGCCGCAAAAGTCATGGGGATTGCCAGGACTTGCAGCTCATCTCTGTAAGTATTTAACCACACGGTGTATGTCATAACCAGCACGCTTATGACAGACATTAACCAACCCAACCATGAACTGTTTGTGAAGCTGCCTTCTGGCAAGTGCGTACACAGTGTCTGCATAGACATGTAGACATGATGCCTTATAGACAGAGTTTGCCCGTTGCTACGATACATCTGCGCATCTGCAATACTAGATGTGGCAGCTTAGCCACGTGAAATCATGCAAGTTATGCTGCCGTTTGATTGGATGCAGTTTCTTTCACAGATGTTTATTAACACCGTAGAACTATAGTTCAGGTAGACAAACTAAAATACAACATAAGCTAGTGCAATCATTAAAGAAATAGTATTGCTTAGCATTGTAGCTAATACCGATAAAGAACACATAGGGTAATAGTAGCCGTTTTTAGACAGGGCACCAAGCAGCCAATTTGCCCGCCAATTTGCCCGTCCTTCAGTCCGCAGTTTTAGACAGAGGCCAGCAAATTGGGGGTCTGTTGTGGTCCGCCGATTTTCCACCTCGGAAGGTACACTTATTTCCGCCTCGCCTGCTATTTAAAAACGATGCGGCAATGTGCCGGCCTCTGCGTGAGGTGGGGGCGGAGGTGTCAATGGCCTGCACTGTTGTGCGACCCACAGCCGGGGAGTTTTAAAAGCAAGAAAAAGCTGATCACAGCAGTCAGTCCATCATTTCATCCGCAGACATTAAGATGAGCAACGGCCGCTGAGATCCAGGAGATGCTAGTGTCTCCTCGGTCTCTGTAGCTGTTTGGTTGTGTGAGCTTGTTGTTGTGTCGGCAAGCTAAGAACGGTCGCTACTTTCAAATTAAAAGCCCCCCGCTAAGAACCCAGTTCTAAACTCCAATGGGGTGCAATGTGAAGCTCTTATTTTGACCAACTTCGAGCTTCATGTCACGTCACATGTTTACGGCTTCCTCAGAGGCGGATTTTGGAAAAGGAGGAATATTATGCCCGTTTTGGAAAGACAGGCCAGCACATTGCCGTCCTTACCTTGGAGCAAATGTGCCGCCTTTTCTATCTAAAAAGGGCTACTGACCACTTTAGCCTGCTTCTCAACCACAGCAGAGTCATACCCCAGAGGCAATCTTCACAGTCAAAAAATACGATTCTTCAACACAAACTACTAACAGCTGCTATTCAATCTCACTAACAGACATCGCTTCCAGTTTGTCTCATTTCAAAACAGAAGCATGCATTTCAAAATAAATTCAAAAATGGCTGCAATTACAGAAGTAAATGCAGTCAACTTTATGAAGGGGACTTCTACAAAGTGCTTTAAGTTAGCTACCAATGAATGTGTTGGGCCTCATGCCACATGGCTCAAACAAAGAAAAGACCTCTAGGGGAAATCCAGAGCCTGACTACTAGGGCCTTCTCAAACCTGAGGAGTCAAGAACAAAGGAACTGAACCAAAGCCCAAAAGGTGTGAAGAACTGTAACTCAAGGTATGAGACAACCCCAAAACTTTCACCCAGTCCCTATTGGCTGCGAGCCAGGAAACTCCGCCAGGATCACAATGACGTCACTCAGAGTTTAAAGCTCAGGAGACCCCACTGCAAGTTGCATTCCCAGGGTAATGTGATGCTGTGAAGAGACTCCGGTTTCATCAGTGGTTACCATAATAGTGGAGCGGCTAAGTGCTTATTTTTGTCAGAATCTTTCAGTTTATGATACAAGCGTGAAAATTGGCATGAGCAGTCTCCATGGGTCACTTGATAAGAAAATTGTCCGAGACATATGAAATTTCAAGTTGGCCGCCATTTTTCAGGATGGCCGACACCTTAGTGGAGCATTTAAGAGATATAATGGTTTATTTGGTGATACAAGCATGAAAATTGGCATGAGCAGTCTCCATGGGTCACTTGATAAGAAAATTGTCCGAGACATTTGAAATGTCAGGATGGCAGCCATTTTTCAAGATGGCCGACACCTTAGTGGAGCATGTAAGTGATATAATGGCTTATTTGGTGATACAAGCATAATAATTGGCATGAGCAGTCTCCATGGGTCACTTGACAAGAAAATTGTCAGAGACACTTGAAATTTCAAGATGGCAGCCATTTTTCAATTGTTTAGTTAGTGACACAAGCATGCAAATTGGTATGAGCAGTCTCTAAGGGTTGCTTGACAAGAAAACACTCCCAGCCACTTGAAATTTCTATTTTCAAAATGGCCGCCCCCTGCATCCTCAAAAGATCAATTTTCTCATAGAAATGTATTGGGTTTTTCCCTTAAGGATAACTTGTTTTCATTTTATTAGGGGGCCAAGCCCGAGGGGCCGAGGGAACGCGTATGCTTGTTTCCTCTAGCTAAAAGTGGTGCTGCAGGCTAAACCGTGCAAGGGAGGGAGGTGCAATTTGGAGGGTTGGTCCAGACTCCTGCGAATATCTCAGACACAAAAAACTACATATATCTGCCTGCAGGGGGCGCTATAACCTAGGCCAACACGTTTTTGCCTTTGCCTTTAACTCCCAAACTGTATGTCGTACATTCAAAAACCTTGTATCCCCAGATTCCCTGAATGGAGCTGAATCACTTTGCGGTGGCCACGCACACTTCTCGTTAGAAAGTTTTTCCGCAAAATCACAAAAACTGGAAAACCTACTTTTTTGAACTCCTCCTTGGGATTTTGTCCGATGTGCATGAAACTTGGCACATACACTCTTCAGCTGCATCTGATCTAAAGTTATCAAAAGAATTTTGCTCAGTCAAAAAATGCGCAAATTATTCATGAACAAATTTCTGTAGCTAGCTATAAAAATGTAAACTGTTTGATATCTCGGTCAAACTGAATGCTGTGAACACAAAATTTGAGATCCTTGGTTGCCATGACACTGGGAAGAGATGAGACCAATTTGGCGAATTTTGGCCACTAGGGGGTGCTAAAAATATGGGAAGTTTATATCTCTTGAACAGCTACACCGATTTTTATGAAATGTGGTTGGTATGATGTAGGGCCAATCTTGAGGCCATGTCTTGAAGGTGGTCATGACTGCTCAATGTGGGCATAGCTTATTACAACATAAACAACAAACATTAATTTCAGCCAAACTATTATGCTGAGAGCTTTGAAATTTATATGGTACAGATAGAATAGGACACAGTTCTCTCATACCAACAATTGCACATGTACTCCAGTAGGTGGCGCTATAATGGATGCAATCGCGTTTTTGCCTGTAACTTCCACATTTTAAATAACACATTCGCCAACCTTGTATCCATATGTTCCCTGAATAGAGCTGGGTTTTCTGACATAGGACTTCCCCACTTCTCCTCGTTCGCTAAATCGCCACATATGCAAAACCTACTTTTTCAAACTCCTCCTTGGGATTTTGTCCGATCTGCATGAAACTTGGCACGTACACTCTTCAGCTGGACCTGATCTAAAGTTATCAAAAGAATTTTGCTCGGTCAAAAAATGCACACATTATTAATGAACACATTTCTGTAGCTAGCTACAAAAATGTAAACTTCTTGATATCTCGGTCAAACTAAATGCTATTTACACCAAATTTGAAATCCTTGGTTACCATGACACTGGGAAGGGATGAGCCGAATTTGGCGAATTTTGGCCACTAGTGGGTGCTAAAAATATGGGAAGTTTATATGTCTTGAACGGCTACACCGATTTTTACGAAATTTGGTCAGTATGATGTAGTGCCAATCCTGAGGCTATATCTTGAAGGTGGTCATGACGCGTCATGTGGGCGTGGCTTATTATAATAATTCCAAATCGGCACACATTCAGCCTTTTGCACTTCGGGTGCACTTCCCATTACAGCGAATACCACGGCTCAGACATTGGCCTGTGTCCTCACTTTTGCCCCGAGCCCGTCATCCTTTGGGGCCATCTTCTGTGGGCACTGCGGTGCGTGGGGTCCAAGTCGCGCGGGGGTGCTTGGCCCCCGTTCATAACTGCTTGCAGTTCTAGTTTTATATGTTTTAGCTTATGCTAAAGAACAACTTTTAACACAGTTGTGTTGATCTGTTGATCATAGATAGATTAGACAAGAGTGAATATCTGCACTACAAGGGCACACTAGTGATATATCACTGCTGTTAAACTCAGAGCATGGTTCAATGTCAGCTAATTGAAAGTTAGTATCCAAAATACTGTCAAATTTACCCCAAAACAGTTAGATAGCCGCACCTGAATTGACAGGTTGTGCCAGTGCGGGAGAGCCGAGCCAAGGTTAATGGGGTTTTAGTTAACCAGATGGTGTACAGATTGTACAGGATATAAATGGCATTGGATGAACAATCGGACTAAGTGTAGGATTAAGGCATGAACTTAGTTGTATCCCATACATCAAAGTGCTTGGTAAAAGGTGGTAAAAGGATAAACCCTCGGCCTCTGCCTATGCATTTGCATAGACATGGCAGAAGCCATCATAACAGTTGAGAAAACTAACTAGGACGGATGTTTCATTTGTCAGCAGGACACCAAGGAAAAACTCTTTCAGCTGAGTTTATTCAACAGAGAGTACGATCGTACTGGTTATGATACCATTGTAAGAAATGTTCCATTATTTCATAAGATCAATGCTCTGCCTATCTCACTTTCAACCTGACTAGATGAAGGTGATGGCATAGAAAGCACATTGACAAGAAACAGAGCAAAATATGATTCAAGCTGTAAATTTATGTTCAACAACACACAGCTGGAAAGGGCCCAAATGAGAGCATCTACTGCTGCTGAGGACACCGAAGATACCAAAGATATCCATGTCAAAAGGCTAAGAAAATCTCAGCCCTTAAAAGCTTTGTGCTTTATTTGGGAAGATGAGACTGCAACATCCCATCACCATGGCAACCGGATGCGAGAGGACGCTGGCGTTAATATCGCCGCTTCTCCATCCACATCAAAACAACTTTTTCTGCTGAAAATATGAAAGCCAAACTGTCTTTACAAGCTCTAGAGCTGCGCTACAAACTTTGAAGGCTGCACACCTGAACGTCTGGCTCCGGTGGACTCACCTTTCTCCGCCGATCAGCTGTTAGCCCCGCTGGTCAGCTGTTGGTCCTGCCAATTAACCGTTAACTTCTAAACCTGCGTTCTCAATTCTCTGTGGGCTATCCAGCATTACTCCGTTGGTCCTCTCTCCACTACAACCTCAGGATTATTCACCGCCTGGCTCCTGTATCACTCTCCTCTGCTACTGTGGTCTCCCCTGACCTGCGAAGATGTTGGTTGGTCGCTGCTCCGCTGCTGCTGACGGGGTCTTTAAATACTCAGCGCTGGAGCTCCTGAACCTTTGCTGTAACTTCACCCCAAACTCCATCACTAGGATTAAATCTCTTGGTCTCCTTCGTCGCCCCCGCTATATGCACAGGGCCTCCAGACGCAAGTTTATGATGGACAATGCTTTTTTCCTGCAGTGCTGACAGCGGTGCTGCTATTCCCTCCATGCTGACTGACAGGCACTCCATCGAACCGGCTCATCGTCTAAACCAACCACAGGTGCGCACACTGAGCTATCTGAGACCCTTGGCTTGTGTAAATGGTGCTGTTTCCTCCACATCCACTGCATCAGCATTTGAGAACAACACTGCAGCTTTCATGCTGCTAAATCCACGTTCACTAAACAACAAAGGACTACTCATTCATGACATCATCACAGTCAGGAAAATTGACTTTCTCTGCCTAACTGAGACATGGCAGCATCAGCAGAACTTCTTAACTCTGAATCAAGCCACTCCCCCAGGCTATGTTTATGTTGGGCCTCATGCCTCTATACCACATGCCTCAACAAAGAGAAAGGCCTGTAGGTGAAGCCAAAAGCCTAAACTACTAATCCCCCCCAACCACGAGGGACTCAAGAACAAAGGACCATAAAAAAGGGGTCCACAAGGTGTGAAAACCGCGTCACCCGCTGAACTGCCCAGAAGACGTCACCTGGTCCCTATTGGCTGTGAGCCAGGAAGTTCCGCCAGAATCACGGTGACGTCACCTAGAGATTAAAAGGTCACGCACCCCGAAGTACCGGTGTATTTTCCCGACGACTACGTGGCGTGTCAACGTCTGCAGCTGTTGTCTTAAGGATACAACCTGAGAAACGTTTTCCCTCCTTTTTTTTATTTGAGCTAAGGTTCAGTTCCCTCCTCGGTGGACGAGATAGAGACTGTTTTGGCTTCACTTTCGTTTTGTTCGAACATTCAGTATTATTTTGGATCCCGAGAGGAACGCTGCACAACCCAGCCGTTACCTCACTACCTGCAGAAGGAAGAAAATAATCGTCAGAAGGGACGAGACCGTCCCTCCCTTCGTGTCGACCGATCGCTGTGTTACAGCCTGCCGTCAGCTGTGAGGACGCTCCAGTCTGATCCCGCGCTCGCCTCCTGAAGGAGTTGGAGTATACGAGTTAGCCGGGCACCCCACGCTACCGCATCCCGCGGCATCCGAAAGTAAGAGGTTCTTTGTTTGGGCAGAAACAGATAGTATATAGCGTGATTGTTTGTTTGTGTTGTGAAAGGACCGCCGAGTCCGCTTATGGTTACCTGTACTGTGCTTTCACTGTGTTTGATACGCTCGCTAGGAGCTCTTTCAGGCAACCCAGCCTGGGTAGTCTTGCTGCCGTGTGTGACCACAATACGTCGTATTCCGGCTCGATCAGCGGACGGCAAACGGACCTCGATTCGCTTGCCGACCACTGTTCGAGGGAGAGACGATCGCTGTGTACCACATGGTCGTTGGGTTGTTTCTGTGTTGTCTGCTAAGCCTCGCTTAGCTCTTTCCCTCTTTTACTAACACACATACACACACACGCACACACACATACACGTTGAGAGACGTATACTGTTTTGGGCGATCTGTTGTAACACATCGTTAACAACTCCGCTATAACCCAAGACGTGTGCTTATCATCCCTCCTTCATTGACTATAAAGACGGACTTCTACTAATTCGGAATTGTGGGTATCATCCCTGTAAATTCGACCCTCGTGTGGCCAAACCGCACAGGAGATCAAAGACGGCGCAACCGCTGCCCTTTGTTCAAATCTCGCGCGCACATGAAGTGACCACCCCTGGTCGTTACAATCACTGCCGCCATTTTTGAATTCCAGGTACATGAATCAGCACATCTGCATTCATCCCCTCGGAATTCACATTCCTGCGTGACAGAGTCACATCCGGTGTTTTCTGGAATCTCGTCGGCGAGATTCCTTAGATCACGCCCACTGATTTGTAGTCCGGTGAACGTGACTTCCCAAGTCACGTTCGGCCATCTTTGTAGTCTTTGTTGGAGACTTACCTATACACACACACCCTCATACACACATACATACTTACCTACATACGCGTACACCTACACACACACCCACACACACACACATACATATTTACCTACACACGCGTACACCGACACATACACACACACACATACACACTTACCTACACACGCGTACACCGACACATACACACACACACACACATACACACTTACCTACACACGCGTACACCTACACACACGTTTGGCTTGCTTATGTTTTATACTGTCAATAACTTAAAGGAAACCGTTGTTGGTTAAAGGTGGATTGTTTGGTGGGAGGAACTTTAATAAACACTGTTGACTTTAAATTGGACAGCCTCTGTGATTATTTGTACAATTTCATGTTGTAATAACTGCTGGTTGAGATGGTCAGTGCTCGGATTCACGCCTTCCCCCTTATTTAATTATTGATACTTTCATGATATTGACAATTTGAATAACTTTCAGGCTTTGAGACTCAAGGTAAATCAATTGATTGTTGATCCCTGATTTCAGGGTGGTGCCCCGTGTTCATTAACGACTCCTAGTCACCTAGGTGTCATTAATCAACTATAACAATATTCAATTAATTAATAATTAACAAATTAATAATTAATTAATAATCAATAATCAATAACGATTCCCAACATTTACATCCAGAAGCCCTGCTCTAAGGGCCGTGGTGGTGGGCTGGCAGTCATACATCGAGCCGACATCCTGGTTAAACAACTTCCAGTGCTGATTGTCACCTCATTTGAATGTGCAGCCTTCTCTCTGGCTGGGTATACACAGCTACAGGTTGTCCTCATCTACCGCCCTCCAAAAGCCTCCTCCACCTTCCTTTCTGAGCTGTCTGAGCTACTCACCTCCATCTGCTCTCTATCTACATCTACACTCCTGCTTGGTGATTTCAACATCCATGTGGACTCCACCAGCTGCCCCTTTGCCTCTGAATTCCTGTCACTCCTGGATTGTTTCAACATCACACAGCATGTTAAAGGTCCCACCCATGTCAAAGGCCACACACTGGATCTGGTGTGCTCCACAGGCACAGCTCCCTTCCATCTACAATGCCTGGACCTCACTGTTTCTGATCACTATGCTGTCCTCTTCACTGTTCCTGTCCCTGTGACCAAGCCGCGCATAAGTCGAAACATCACATACAGTAACATCAAGACAGTGAACACTCTGGCCTCTGATCCCCTCGACTCCTCACTGGATGGACTGGTGGCCCACTATAATACTGCTGTCTTCTGGGGTCTTGACTCCCTTGCCCCTCTTAAAACCCGGACTGTGTCATTTACCCATTCTGCCCCCTGGTTCACGATTGAACTCCGCACCCTTAAGACTACTGGTCGCCGCCTGGAGAGGCTCTATAAAAGATCTGGCCTCACCATCCACCATGAAGCCTACAAAGACCACGTTAGGTCTTATAAAGAAGCTCTCTCCAAGGCTAAAACAAACTACTACACCACTTTTATTGGAGACCAGCAAAATAACCCCAGAATGTTATTCTCCACCATTAACCGGCTCCTTAGCCCTCTGTCCCCCAGCTTTCTGGTGCCCCTGACCTCTGTTTTAAGTTCCTGGACTTCTTCCAGGAAAAGGTGTCTACCATTCACCAGCAACTCCTGGCATCTGCCACCACCCTACCACATGCACCTCTGACACAGATAGCTGATCCTCCCACTGTTCGCCTGCCCCAGTGCTCTCTCTCCTCCTTCTCTTCTGTGGACTCTATTTCTGTAGCCAAGTTGGTCTCCCAGGCAAAAGCCTCTACCTGCTCTCTGGACCCCATGCCAACAACTCTGGTGAAGTCTTCACTGCCTGCCCTATGCCCCCTCATAATGGAAATTATCAACTCATCCCTAGAATCTTGCATTGTACCGTCCACCTTCAAAACAGCTTCAGTCACCCCCATCCTCAAGAAGCCAGGTCTGGACCCAGATGACTTACATAACTACCGGCCAATCTCCAACCTTCCTTTCCTAAGCAAAATCCTGGAAAGAGCAGTTGCCGCACATGTCCAACCATGAGCTCTATGAACCCCTTCAGTCTGGCTTCAGGGCACGCCATAGCACAGAAACTGCCCTCATCAAGATCACCAACGACCTCCTCATCGCTGCAGATTCTGGCCACATCAGTATTCTGATCCTCCTGGACCTCTCTGCAGCCTTCGACACAATCTCCCACACCATCCTCGTCACCCGCCTATCTGACTACCTTGGTCTCATCGGTACTGCACTCTCCTGGTTCCAGTCCTGTTTAACAAACAGGAAACAGTTTGTCACCGTTGGAGACTCCAGTTCCACCCCAGCTCCAGTCAGCCAGGGGGTGCCTCAAGGCTCTGTGCTTGGACCCCTCCTCTTCACTATCTACATGCTTCCCCTTGGTCAGATAATTCGCAAACATGGTCTCAACTTCCATTCTTATGCTGATGTTACTCAGTTATATCTCTGCACCAAACCATCCACCCAGCTACCCCCACAGTCACTCGTCAACTGCCTACATGATTTAAAACTATGGATGACATCAAATCCACCCCCTGACTGAGAACTGGCAATCCCCAATATCCCATAGCTGTTCATTATAAAGATGTAAATCATGGCAGTTGTAATTTTTTAATGATATCAGGTATAGAACATATTGAAAACTCAATCAGGGGTGGAGACAGGCTCAAAAAACTTCTGCAAAGAGAGTCATTTTGGATCTATACATTGAAAGCTACATATTACCCAGGCTTGAATGGCGAACTGGATTTCTCTCCCTTTTTGTAATTCTCTCTTTGAACTGATAGTTCTAGTTGTTTTTTTAGACAGGTCCTTAAAGAGAGAAATAAGTAATTTCTCAGTCTTCTACCAAGCTCAATATTTATTACATGAATGTATATAATATGTATGTTTTTTGATTATTAGTTGAATCAATGATGTTTAATTGTGTGGTGCAGATTTCCTTTTGGTTGTACAGAGTCTGCAATATCCTTGACCTTTTTTTCTGTCATTAGCAGGTCATCCTGGTCATGTGACCACCTACCTGCTCATACTGAGCAGCTGTTGCTGATCACCTATTTAACAATGAGCAGAGCTGACTGACAAACACTTTGCCCCTGCCCTGACGAAGGCCTTTTAGGCTGAAACGCGTTGGCATGTTTTTATTAGACTAGCCATGTACCAATAAAGGCTTTTTATCATTACCTTCTTGAGTGCCTCAGATTTTTTTTCTTCAAAGTTCTACTTGGATCATTATTATTATTATTATCCCCCTTAAGAGACACAATGACAATGAAACTTTAAGTGAAACTCTCGCCAAAATGCAACCAAGGATTTATTTGTGATTGAATATGAGTCAAACCTTCGGGTAAATGCATAATTATGACGAAAGAGGCACTTTTAAGATTTACCGTAGTTTTCGTTTAGAACGGGAGTGCTAGGGGCAGGGATACGATGGCATCAAAATCGCTATTTTTAAAACACTAAGAAGGCTCGACACAACATGAAACTTTGCTCGTAGCATCACCAGGGTCTCTACACATGAACACGAGCATTGAGAACATTGTTTGTGTACACAGAGTTTATGAAAAAGAAGGTTTTTGAACTACTCACGTTAGCTGCTGCATCTCCGGTGCGCGGCCGTCATGGCAGGCAAAAAGTGTCGATCCACGAGTGCGACTATCAGGAAGGACAATAATGGTGGGACGCTCCTCAAGCTTAGTTCCATATGAATGCACGGATAATTCATTGTTTTGTCATTAGCGAAAAGCAACATTGAAGTCCACGTTGAAAAGGGAGCCTCATATTACGAGCAATTCTACAATCAGCCGCCGGAAAAGTCACGTAACATTTCGCGTGGATAGTTGTTGCCGGAATCCCACCAACTCAAGCAGCACTCTGAGAGCATGCCAAACATGCTTCTTATGAGGCTGGATACGTGTGGGGACAGGCATTGAAGTGACACCCACAAATGCCGAGCTCATCCAACTGGGGATGGATGGAACAGGACGAGGAGTGGAAAGTCTTCTGGACTCCACTTCCATCTATTGCAGAGAGTTGTTGGGACCAAATGTGGGTGCACCAAGGCATGTACTGGAAGGTGTAAGTGCTTCAGACATGGACTCAGTTGCACATGCCTATGTAGTTGCCCCTGCTAGAACCTATTTGCATGTTTCTTTTGCCAGAGTTATTCCCAGTTGTCCTCTGTGTTTTCAGGTGTAGGCCTATGGTTCAGCTTCCCCTCGCCCCATCGGCGCATGTTTTACTTTGTCACCAGCCTATTACTAGGAAATTTTAAGTTTTTACTTTGTAACATTGCTTCCACTGCCGATATTTAATAGTGAAGCACATTTTCAGTTTTGTTCCTTAGTATTGTTTGAGATACTTTCTGTTTGTCATGGTTCCGTGGCTGTGTCAGCCAGAGCTGCTGTTGCCTCTGGATCTGTCCTTATTGTTATTGTTATGTATTAGCCATTGCTCAATCATTATTTTGGGGCAGGGTCCAATCGGCACCACAACTCTGCTAATTTATTAATCTTATTTCTTGTTTCCCCACCCCTTTTGACAAATTTAATGGCTGTTTAAAAAAAACCCCACCTCCCTTGTGACTGTTACCTTGTCGTGGTAAGGGAGCTTGTGTACCTCAGTGAACCCAGAAAGAGCTATGCCAGTGGCAGGTAACTCCTGACAGGTTTTACCAAACTGGACAGGTCATGGGCGAGGAGTCAGACAAAACACAGTCAAGTTCCTCCTTTTTAGGAAGCCAATACATTTCTATGAGAAAATGTATCACTTAAAGGTCCACATGGCGGGTGGTAGTCATCCTGAAAAATGGCCGCCATCTTGAAATTTCAAGTTGATGTGGGTGGTTTCTTGTCAAATGACCCTTTGAGACGGCTCATGCCAATTTTCACGCTTGTATCACCAACTAAATTGTAGGAACACAAGCCTTTGCCTCTGCATCTTAAAGTGGTCTCATTTTGGCCATGATTACCTTTAACCCAAATCGACTCCTTTTTCCAGCATATGGGACTGAAAGCCCCCCGATATCCTGGCCTGGCAAATCCTCTCCTCTCCACGAGTGGGAAGATGTTGTTTTTCTTGCAATAAACAGATCACCAGAGACCTTCTTTTAGTAATTTACAACGACTAATCACATCTGGTCTGTTCCCCTTCCTCCAAAGAAGATAAACCCCTTTTCCTCAGGTCAAACAAGGTCAAGCCCGATAGAGTTTTCTTTGGTCACATCAGAAGGAAGGAGGACTGTTTTCTAACATAGATGTGGTGATTTAAGATGTCTTACTAATCTACGTCTCTCTCCCTCTGGAACATTCTCCAGTGGGGGAAGGCTTAATGGGAAACCTTGCATCTTTTCACGAAGGCAAAAATTCGACTTTTAAGATGGTGAAGTTTTGGGAAGGTTAAAACATGATTTCAAAACATTAAATACAATAGTATAGTTAGATTAACTTTTTGGGAGACTCAACTCAGATCACAGGAGGTGTGACACTGTCAGCCGGCCCTCCCTTTTCATATTCATATTCATATTCATATTTCATATATATAATCGTTTGTCTTTGTCTGGAACTTAATTTTAATGTGGAGAACCGATGGATACGTACAAAGAAGTCACTACTTCAGAATATTGAGACTGAATAAATTGATTTTGAATGGACTCTAACCGTCCAAGCCAACTGGTACAGTTAGGTGTTTGGAATAATGTCCTCCGGATTATTCCAGTAACTAAACACGGAGGTGGTGCCCCATTTACGAGTGTAAAATTAATTGCCAGTGATTAATAATCATATATATATATTAAAGTAGGGTGTGAGCAGTGTCTCCTACATTATATATATATTTATGGTGCGGCCCATGTGAGGCCCATATACTATCCTACAAAATTATTTCTTATGCCTAACTACTCCACTAAGGTGGTGGCCATTTTTCAAGATGGCCACCATCTTGACATTTCAAGTAGCTATGGGTGGCTTATTGTCAAATGACCCACAGAGACTGCTCGTGCCAATTTTCATGCTTGTATCACCAAATAAATCATTATATCACTTAAATGCTCCACTAAGGTGTCGGCCATCTTGAAAAATGGCCGCCATCTTGAAATTTCAAATGTCTCGGACAATTTTCTTATTAATGACCCATGGAGACTGCTCATGCCAATGTTCATGCTTGTATCACCAAATAAGCCATTATATCACTTAAATGCTCCATTCCGCCATCTGATTCAGTTGAATCAGAATCATCACCTCGGGAATCATGTTCTTGCCTGACTTCGCCAAGTCACGTTAGACGTTTTCCCTCTCAGATGAGATTTCCCAAGTCACACCCACTAGTTTGTAGTCCGGTGAACATGACTTTCCAAGCCACGTTCGGCCATCTTTGTAGTTTTTAGAAAGGACTCCCTGCTCCCCAAGCAGGTCTCAACCTGCAAGGTCCCTATTGTTTTTGTAGAGACAAGTTTTTTTGTCCCACATAATAGCATTTTTCACTGCCTGAAAATACCCCCAAACTCACCAAACTTGGCATATAGGTAATTAACTGTATTCCAAATTATTTAATCTATTGTCGTTGGGAATTTCCACCACTAGATGGCGCTATATTCAAGGAAAGTGCGTTTTGCCTTATGACTCCCATATACTTTATTGCACATTCAAAAATTATATCCACGCGTTACCTGAATTGTGCTGAATCTTGTGATTTAGGCCACGCCCATTTCTGCCTCTGTTTTTTTCTTTCTTGCAATGTGCCGATATGTCACAAACCTACTAACCTAACCTTCAAACTCCCAGGCAATTTCACCGATTTACACGAAACTTTGCACACAGCATCGGTGGACCCTCTTGACAAAAGTTATTAAATGAATTTTGATATTACAAACAATACTCAAGTTATTACATACCAACTTACTGCAGATTTGGTACAAAACAGGAAGTGTTGGATATCTCTACATTGGTGTGTCCAAATGGCATGAAACTCAGGTTACTACTTCCCCATGAGCCCCTAAGGCTCTGTGCCAAATTTAAGGCGATTACCACTAGGTGGCGCTATTTAAAGTATTTTCAATCACCACATCTGTTCATCAGATGAAGACAAAACTTGGTACAATTATTGCCAATGCCTTCCTGAGGATATCTCACGAAGGTGTTACCGATCCGCTGCTAGGTGGCGCTCAGTGGCAGTCTAATTTAATATATGCCACTGTGCCCACACCATAACAATTATGTCAATGAAATTGATAGGGAAAAATCGATTTGCACCAAACTTTGCAGATAGCATCTCTGAACCCTCTTCACAAAAAGTTATCAAAATAATTTTGATAGTCCAAAAAACCCCAAAATATAAAAGAACAAATTACTGCACATTCTGTTCAAGACAGACAGTCTTGCACAACTTCACCAATGATTGTCTGATTTTGCTAATTATGTTCCATGGCCTGATGAGGCTTTTTGCTAAATTTGGTGCAAATCGGCCAATAGATGGCACTTTTATGGCTAAATGATGAAAGAACAGCTGGAATGCCTTCACTTTTGATTGGACAGGCTTTCTCCACTAGAGGGCAGTGCTGCCTTGCTAATGGATAGAAACCCTCTGTTTAAGAGTCTGTAGGGCCACACAGTGTAGTCCTCTCATTATTTATTCTTTACGTAGATTCCAGGGAGTTCTTCTGACTTCAGTGTACATTATTTAATATCGGCAGGAGCAGGCCACTGAATTATGAAGAGCGACTTCCTCAGCGCAAGGTGTTGCGCGAACAAGCCCAACGGCAGCATGCCCCGACACGCGTGGACTGCGAGCACCCGTTGATTGCTGCTTGCAGCTTTAATTTGTTGTTTTTATTTTTCTCAGGCCCAAGTGATTGCATTTTTTACTGCCTGAACATACTCCAAAATTTACCAAACTTGAAATATACATCACATCTGCCGAAAAATTTCATAATCTGTTGTCATTCTCAAGTTCCACCACTAAGTGACAGTATGATCAAGGAAAGTGCATTTTTGCTAATAACTCCCATATACTCTTACGCACATTCAAATACCTCATATTCACGCATACAGTGAATAGTACTGAATCTGGTGATATAGATTTCCGTGAATTTTTGCAAATTTCTTCCGCGAATTTTTGCGTATTCGCAAAACATTGCAAAGCTACTTTTTCGAACTCCTCTCAGGCAATTTCACCAATTTGCAAGAAACTTTGCACACAGCAAAATGCACCACTAGATGGCGCTAATATCAAGGAAAACGTGTTTGGGCTTATAACTACCATATACCTTGTTTCACATTCAAAAACCTTATATCCATGAGTTCCCTGAATTGTGTTGAATCTCGTGATGTAGGCCACACAAAATGGCGAAAACTGAAAATCTCACTTTTTCAAACTCCTCCTAGGCAATTTCACCAATGTGCACCAAATTTTGCATGTAGCATCTGTGAACACCCCTGACAAAAAAAAGGAAGAATAAGGCAGTCCTTATTACTTCAATATATAATTTCTTGTCTACACCAAACTGCTCACACATGTAGAGGGTGTCACCCTGAATACATTAATGCACTAACACTTATTATATCCATAGCGCCACCCACTGGATACAGGAAGTCACACAAACATCATCTGATTTGCATGAAAATGGCTGCTTGTTTACTTCACATCATACAGTACAACATCACATGCATGTGAAAGGTGAGCGCGCAGAACTTTTTTTTTTAAATGTCACATACCCATGCCAGCTCCAGGGAAGCAGGCTACCTCAGAAAGCCAATGCAAGCCAAGACATGACCAAACACACCACAATGAAGTCGCTAATCCATCCAGACTCCCAGCCGTCCGAGGGCTGATAAATTTGCTAGGTTGCCGTTTGCAAATAACTTTATCAGCTACAAAGCAACTAATGCCAGATCCATACTGTCTGGCCACTGGTTGCTCGCTCCTGTGCAATGTCGCTGTCTGCAGTTGCCCTAATGGCCATCAGTGTCATTCTGATTCTTACACATAGGCCTAGTAGGCTTACCTTATCACAAGCAATCACAATCAATGATTCAATGATATTCAGGTAAAATCAAACAAATCATTTTATAGCCCAATATTACAAATCACAAAATTACCCCAAGAGGTTTTTTAATATGTTATCTACAGCACAGGCTACATGGGACGGATTTCCTACAGGGTGAGCAATGGAGGATACCTCAGGAAGATCAACAGAGTCGGATCCTTCTCCTGGGATTGAAAGACATGTAATATGCATGTAAAATGCCAGTATGGACAATCTGGGTGACAAAGTTAAAGATAAATTCAGGAGGATGACAATGTCAGATCAACACAAGTCAGTACGTTTTACATTATTGTTGTTGCCAAAAAGTTAAGTTTAAAGTTTAGGTTTAAAGTGCACATATCTGGGGGATTTGGCAGTTTTTGACGTGGGCCCGCCCTCCAGTGGGCTCACCACTCGCGGGAGGGTTCAGAAGGGGCCGGTTCAGTAGGCTATGGGTGGCAGTCGTGGGCGGGGGCCCCGGCGACCCAATCCCCGGATGGTGACTCTAGCTATGGGGACATGGAATGTCCCCTCGCTGGGGGGGAAAGAGCCTGAGCTGGTGCGGGAGGTTGAGCGGTACCGGCTAGAAATAGTCGGGCTCACCTCCACGCACAGTCTGGGCTCTGGAACCCAACTCCTTGAGAGAGGCTGGACTCTCTTCTACTCTGGAGTTGCCCGCGGTGAGAGCCGGCGAGCTGGCGTGGGCTTGCTTATAGCTCCTCAGCTCAGCCGCCATGTGTTGGAGTTTTCCCCAATGAACAAGAGGGTCGCTTCTCTGCGCCTTCGGGTCAGGGATAGGACTCTCACTGTTGTCTTGGCTTATGGGCCAAACAGCGGTGCAGAGTACCCGGCCTTCTTGGAGTCCCTGGGAGGGGTACTGGAGAGTGCTCCAACCGGGGACTCCGTCGTTCAACTGGGGGACTTCAACGCCCACGTGGGCAGTGACAGTGTTACCTGGAGGGGTGTGATTAGGAGCAACGGCCTCCCCGATCTGAACCCGAGTGGTGTTTTGTTACTGGACTTCTGTGCTAGTCACAGTTTGTCCATAACGAACACCATGTTCATAAGGGTGTCCATATGTGCACGTGGCACCAGGACACCCTAGGCCGGAGGTCAATGATCGACTTTGTGGTCGTGTCATCTGACCTCAGGCCGTATGTCTTGGACACTCGGGTGAAGAGAGGAGCTGAGCTGTCAACTGATCACCACCTGGTGGTGAGTCGGATCCACTGGCAGGGGAGGAAGCTGGACAGACCTGGCAGACCCAAACGTATTGTGAGGGTCTGCTGGGAACGTCTGGCGGAACCCTCTGTCAGGGAGATCTTTAACTCCCACCTCCGGGAGAGCTTTGACCAGATCCCGAGGGAGGCTGGGGACATTGAGTCCGAATGGACCATGTTCTCCACTTCCATTGTTGACGCGGCTGTCCGGAGCTGTGGTCGTAAGGTCTCCGGTGCCTGTCGTGGCGGCAATCCCCGAACCCGGTGGTGGACCCCGGAAGTAAGGGATGCTGTCAAGCTGAAGAACGAGTCCTACCCGGGGGACTCCTGAGGCAGCTGACGGGTACCGGCAGGCCAAGCGTGCAGCAGCATGGGCAGTCGCGGAAGCAAAAACTCGGGTCTGGGAAGAGTTCGGGGAGGCCATCGAGGAGGACTACCGGTCGGCCTCGAAGAAATTCTGGCAAACCATCCGGCACCTCAGGAGGGGGAAGCAGTCCTCCTCCAACACTGTTTACAATGGAGGTGGGGAGCTGTTGACCTCGACTGGGGACATCGTCGGGCGGTGGAAGGAATACTTCGAGGATCTCATCAATCCCACTGACATGCCTTCCATAGAGGAAACAGAGGCTGGGGACTCAGAGGTTGACCCATTCATCACCCAAGTCGAAGTCACTGAGGTAGTCTGGAAGCTCCTCAGTGGCAAAGCACCGGGGGTGGATGAGATCCGCCCTGAGTACCTCAAGTCTCTGGATGTTGTGGGGCTGTCTTGGCTGACACGTCTCTGCAGCATCGCGTGGCAGTCAGGGACAGTGCCTCTGGACTGGCAGACCGGGGTGGTGGTCCCCCTATTCAAAAAGGGGGACTGGAGGGTGTGTTCCAACTATCGGGGGATCACACTCCTCAGCCTCCCTGGGAAAGTCTATTCCAGGGTACTGGAGAGGAGAATTCGGCCGATAGTCGAACCTCGGATTCAGGAGGAACAATGTGGTTTTCGTCCTGGCCGTGGAACACTGGACCAGCTCTATACCCTCCGCAGGGTGCTCGAGGGTTCAAGGGAGTTTGCCCAACCAGTCCACATGTGTTTTGTGGACTTGGAGAAAGCATTCGACCATGTCCCTCATGGCATTCTGTGGGAGGTGCTCCGGGAGTATGGGGTCGGAGGCCCTCTGTTAAGGGCTGTACGGTCCTTGTACGACCGGAGCAGGAGCTTGGTTCGCATTGCCGGCAGTAAGTCAGACCTGTTCCCGGTGCATGTTGGACTCCGGCAGGGCTGCCCTTTGTCACCGGTTCTGTTCATTATTTTTATGGACAGAATTTCTAGGCGAAGCCACGGGCCGGAGGGGATCTGGTTCAGGAGCCACTGGATTTCATCTCTGCTTTTCGCGGATGATGTGGTCTGGTGGCTCCTTCGAAGCCAGGGCCTCCAGCATGTCCTGGGGCGGTTTGCAGCCGAGTGTGAAGCAGCTGGGATGAAAATCAGCACCTCCAAGTCTGAGGCCATGGTTCTCGACCGGAAAAAGGTGGCTTGCTCCCTCCGGGTTGGGGGAGAGTTCTTGCCTCAAGTGGAGGAGTTCAAGTATCTTGGGGTCTTGTTCACGAGAAGGATGGAGAGTGAGATTGACAGGCGGATCGGTGCAGCGGCCACAGTAATGTGGTCGTTGTATCGCTCTGTTGTGGTAAAGAGAGAGCTGAGCCGAAAGGCGAAGCTCTCGATTTCACTGTCAATCTACGTTCCTACCCTCACCTATGGTCATGAACTTTGGGTCGTGACCGAAAGAATAAGATCCCGGACACAAGCGGCTGAAATGAGTTTCCTCCGCAGGGTGGCAGGGCGCTCCCTTAGAGATAGGGTGAAGAGCTCTGTCACCCGGGAGGAGCTCGGAGTAGAGCCGCTGCTCCTCCACGAGAGGAGCCAGCTGAGGTGGCTCAGGCATCTGTTTCGGATGCTCCCTCGGGAGGTGTTCCTGGCATGTCCCGCTGGGAGGAGACCCCGAGGAAGACCCAGGACACGCTGGTGTGACTATGTCACTCAGCTGGCCTGGGAACGCCTTGGGATCCTCCCGGAAGAGCTGGAGGAAGTGTCCGGGGAGAGGGAAGTCTGGGTGTCCCTGCTCAGGCAGCTGCCCCCGCGACCCTGCCCCGGATAAGCAGACGAAAATTGATGGATGGATGGATGGTTCTAGCAGAATGTCTATTGGGGAAAGTGCAATTGAAAAAACGTAACCCTAACCCTTGTTTTAACTAAAAGAATATAAATGAATAACTCTGTTTAAAGACTGTTGAATATTGATGTTATCAAACTTTTACATGTGTTAATAGTCCAATTCAAATAGTTAAGGAAATTATCAGTGATCCTAGTAAGGACATTTTTGTCTGATGAACAAAAGTAGGAATGTTGTTATAATGTTTTAATGTTTAAATATTTTAATGAAAAGTGACTGCAAAACATTTATAGATTTATTTCAAAGCATGTTATCCAACTCTAAAATAGTATCTTTCCAGGAACATTACAAAACTTTCTTTAAAAAACGTTTTAAGAACATTTGGGCATAATGTTCTAACAGGGCTTTTAGTAAAAATTTTAAGGTTATAACTAAACATTTTTCTAATGTTTTAGAGAACGTTATCCTTGAACATTCTGGGAACTTAACAAAAACTTCCGGCTGAAAACATTACAAGAACATTCTCGGTAACATTCTCAGAACATTTTTGGAACAATAAATTGCTAGTTGGGTATACACCCACATAGCCTGTTCCTACATACACATACATTAACGAAATTCGGTATGCATACACATCATGATCAGACACATAAAAAACCCTCTCTGACCCATACTCTTAGTACCACAGGAAGTCGGCCATTTTGATTTCTGCCGCCATTTGACCCATTTCCATGCCTCATACTTTAACGAACTCTCTCGAACCTATAGATTTTACTCCACAGCCTTCACATTAAGTAAGTATCATCCTCAGACCTTGAAGATCAAAAGTTATCAAAAGCTTTTGCCTATGTCATACCTGCTGGCCATGGTGGTGCAGCCCATTGTGATGCTACACCATAAACCATCAATTCCTTGTAACTTCAACATACAATTTCCCATCTACACCAATTTGCACTGCATGAAAAGTGAGATTTTTGGCCCCGTAAACACCCGGAAATCTCCCTAATTTTCGGCAGTTAACGACAATTTACAGGCTGTGAACGTTGCGTTCGTCTGTACCGAAAATTGTCGGAAACGAACCATGACGTCAGTGGAGCTCCCGGAGGTGCGAACGGCTCCAATTTGCATATGAATAGCAGCGAAACCACGCCTTGTCAGTGAATGTGTGGGCTGGCTTGAATATCCTCACTCAGTATTGGATGAAACCACTACTCATAAACAAGCAAAATCACTCGTGATTGGTCACCCTGGGTCATTATAAATGTAAACCCCAGTGAGAATATATATATATATATATATATATATATATATATATATATATATATATATATATATATATATATGTATATATGTATGTATGTATATATATATTGATATATATATATATATATATATATATATATATATATGTATATATATATTAATTATTCATTCATTTATATTTATGATATCATCAAGGACATGAATGAATTTATTGAGGAACGGAACATTTGCCAGGAAGGTGTTGTTTATTCAAAGAAAGAGTTTTATTAGCACAAACACAAACACACAGCATGTACAAAGCATAATCTGCCCACACAACAAACGGGAAGCTCACAAGAGGCCCAAAATCCTACAGCACCGCGAAGTGTCTGTTTCTGCAGACGTCTGTGGTGCGCTGCCCTGTACTTCGGAATCGCCTCTCATGTGACAGCAGTGTGGCACAGAGCTCGGTGAGCCCCCGGCTGCCAAAGGACGGAGGTCGCACAATTCATCCAGACACCCCGCCATCTTGTGCCGTCTTCCTCCTCAGACATCAGGTCTATGGCGGCGCACTTCGAAAGGTCCACCTCATCCTCAGCTAGCACTCTGTCTCGCTTCCAGCAGCTGTAAAAACAATCAATAAAGACGATCAGTACTGCGCGATGCACTGCGTATTGATACAACACATCTATTATTTAATAGAATAATAGTCACATTGACCAAAAACGGATCTAATCTAATAAATCTTACCCTCTTTGTCCTCGACTCCGAGCTGAACTCCTCACAGCGTCAGCCTGCGATGCAAGATCTGGTTGTTTGTTGTCCTGCGTACTGCCTCGTAATGTCTTACAGGCAGCTGGAAAACAATTAAAAACAGTGGTATGAATTAATAAATGTAAGGCACAGTAAAATTAACGACACTGACGACACACACAGTCTGCTAGCTGTTAGCTGCTCGACGCCATTAACTCTCCGCTCCTTCTTCCTCGTCACTCACGCTCCAGTCTACCTGGAAGTGTAAAACTCTTACAGGTCATGAACTCTCACACGCAATAAGAATTACTTTTCAACTGCTTTTAAAACATTCAGAACCCATGAAATTATAGAAATATTTTTTTTTTTAACATTTTAATATCTTGGTTATCTCAAAATATTTCATGCAGATTTTAACTTCTTAACAACTGGTGTTTTATCTTTAACTTGTTCCCAGGAGAGAGAGAGAGAGAGAGAGAGAGAGAGAAAAAAAAGAATAAATAATCTTTTTTACATAACATTGGCCATTGCTAATGACATACACAGTAATTAATCTAGCATACTTTCATTAAATAAATAAATTCAAGCTAAAATATAAGGGTCTATAATTAGGCTATACTGAGCCTCATCTATTTATACCAGAGATTTTCTTAAAATGAAGTTAACACCTTTTAGAAAAAGGTCACCTGAGGTAAAACTCCCCCTGCTGCCCTGATTTGCATTTGTATAGCTCACAGCATTTTCATTTACATGTTAAAGCCTCCCCTAGAATCAGGGGGAGGGAGGTCATTGGGGGACAACTGCCAAGCAAGGCCCATGTCAATTTCCGACAATTTACGTCAGTTTTCGGTGTTGCCTGCAAATTGCCGCGTGCAGTCGCAAACCTGAAATTCCACGTCAATCTACAGTGCCGCATACTGACGAAAATCACACTTTTCATGCAGTGTTGCTCACACAAGCAGAGGGAGACACCCTGAATACATCTGATTCAATTCTGTATCATATCAATAGCGCCACCCACTCGACACAGGAAGTCAGCCTGTTATCAATCAATCACACTTCCTACATGCACATAGATGAACAAAAATTCAGTATGCATATGTATCATGACAAGGTGCACAAAAAACCTTCTTGGACTCATACCCTCAGCACAAAGGGAGGTCAGCCATTTAGATTTTCAGCGCCATTTTTACCCATTTTCACTCCTCCCACAGATTTAACACCACTAACTTCACATTCAGTAAGTATCATCCTCAACTTTGAACATGAAAAGCTTTTGCCTACGTTATACCTGGTGGGCGTGATAGTGCACTCCATTTCGAAGCTTCGCCAGAAAGCAGGAAGTCTTCATGACAACATACAATTTCCCATCTACACCAAATTGCTCAAACATGAGCAACATAGAGGGTGTCGCCCTGAATACGTCTATGCATGGATTGGACACATTTGACACAGAAAGTCAGACAAACATCATCCCATTTGCATGGCAATTGCTGGTTGTGTGTGTGTGCGTATGTGTATAGTTAGAATGTGCAGCTAGTGATGGGTTAAATGCAGAGGACAAATTTTAGGTGTGTTTGCATATCTGACAAATGAAGATTCTTCTTCTTCTGCTTGTTTTCTCCACATCATACACTACATCCTTACATACAGTAACGGGTGAGCACGCCCTCTGAAGGTGCTGCAGCCCAACAGGGACCCCAGTGCATGAACCCTTTAAATCTGAATGACTATGTAACCTCTCCTATAGCTCCCTCCTTAGGGTTAACACGTTTTTTTATCAATATTGGCTGCCGAAAAGTGGTGGACTGTCTACAATTTCATTTTGTGACTGAGTGTAATGACCACTGCAAGCCTGTAGGGGACGCCAGTGGGACTGAATACTGTTTGTCTGCTAATGCAACTTGACTGGAGAGGATTTGTTTTTCCAATTTTTCTGGAACATCTTACCAGTATCTTCTAAAACACACACACACAGAAACACAGCCATATGCACACACACACACACACACACACACACACACACACACACGTCTTAGCACTGTTTGCTTCATCTCTCTGTCTCAGATGTAGCTCTCAGTGAGCATGGGCAGGGACATATTGAGGTGCCTGTTTGCATTTGAACACAGCGTAAGTTATGTGTGCTTGAATTAAGGAGGGGGTGAGGAGGAGTAGAAGGAGGAGGGCAGTCTGTCGGCTGCAGGATTCCATCACTCTTAGCAACCCTTACTGAGTTACCACGGTAACGCTCTGCGGTGTTTTATGCTTCTCCTTTGTGCTTCTCCATCAATCCTCTCTCTCTCTCTCTCTCTCCTGTCTTTATTGCTGGTCGACTTCCTCTTTGCGTTGCTACGGTGATGCTCTGGGACAGGATGCAGCTGGATCATTTTGCAGCTGCAGTGATGGAGTGCAGAGCTCAACTGTTGGCTCTGAACTGGTTGCCAGCTGATCACCTTGTTTACTTGGTGGTTGTTTCATCTGTTCCTGCTTTTCACATTTATAACTAAAACAACAATTTGTCTTTTGACACCTTGGTTTCTCTAACCGATCAGAGATCATCATTTTGGATTGGCCAGGCTGTCAGGTGACATCACAGGAAGTTGGACGTTAGAAGTTCCATCAACCCAAACGCTCTGGGCTGTAAACAGCGTTGATGTTTTCACAACTCCAACAGACTGAAAGACACCCGGACGCTGCACAGAGACTTTTGCTCCGTAAGCACTTATCCATCTGTAAAAACCCCAACCTCATTTTCTCCTCCACCACGCCAACATGAATGAGGGGGTGGAGGAGTTACAGCTGCCAAAGGAGGTGCTGGAAGCTGAGGAGCAGGAAGTACAACAACTGGAGATACAGCAATGGGAGGAGAAGCCACAGGAGGGAGAGCAGGAGAGGATGCATCGACAGGACAGAGGTCAAGAGGAGGGGTTTGAGGAGGTGCAGCAGGAGGGGTATGTGCTACAGATAGAAGAGGAGCAGGAACAGCAGGAGGAGTTGAAGCAACAGGAAGATAAGCAGCAAGAGTGGGAGATGCAACAGGAAGAGGAGGTACAACATGAGGAAGAGTTTCAACAGGGACAGGAGGAGGTTCAGCAGACTAAGGCAGAGGAGTCCCAGCAGGAGGAGGTGCAGACTGAGGAACAGGAGACAGATGCTCAGCAGCACACTGAACAGGAGCAGCAGAGTGAAGAGCGACAGTTTGAGGAGGAGCAGCAAGACTTTGAGGACACTCTGGAGCAGAACCACAACAACCAGGTCCTGAATCGACTGAGAGGAATGTGAGTAAACATAGATTACAGTGTTGATGATAATAATGCAATAGTCCTATTGAAAACCTGTGAGAATCACTCGATTACTGTTTTAGTCTGGTTTGGTATCAGCCTGACAGCCTCGCTGATGGCATCAGCGTGATCATGTGGTTGCCTTGGTGATGTTGGCACAGACAGGATGGAGAAAAACAGATGAGAGAAAATGTGCAGAAATCTGTGGGTGTGCTTTATCACTGAACATTAGAAAGAGAGACTGTGTGTGATTTTTGATTAGGTCACCGCCCCCGTCCGTCCGTCAGATATTGTCTCTGTAATGAGCACTAACAAGCTACCATCATAGCAGGAACGACTTCACCACACCTGTCTGAATTTGAAGCTACAGCAGCAGATGTAAAACAGCTTGTACTTTTGTTCGCCATAGTTGCTATGGTAATGGCACAGTGTTGCGATGCAGTAAAGTCTGCAAAGATAAACTGAGAGAGAGACATGGAGGCAGGGCATGAAGATACAGTGGGTGAAGAAAATAAAAGAAGAGAAGACTCAAATTGAGCATTAAAATATTTGATTTAATGTCCTGTTGATGTTTCATGGGTCTGTTTTCATACCAACAACAGCCTTATTACATCATCAGTACACACCGAGAACACACGTCTTTACTGGAGTTTAATGAGAGCAGGAACACTGCAGAACTTATGTTGTCATGTAACAAAAGCATCAAATGTGATTACGAAATTGAATAAATATGGAGGCATTTCTGGAAATCTCATTATTCCCTTCCTTTTCTGAGTTAGATAAGAAGATTGACATCACTCTTACATGCGTCAATGCTATTGCTTAGCTTACCTTAGCATAAAGGCTGGTAACAGGGGAAAACAGCCTGTCTCTGTGTAAAAGTAACAAGATGCCAGTGTCTTCCTAAAGCACCCACAACCTGGTAACCCAGTGATGTTGAGTCTGAAATCATTTTTCTTTTTATTCTCTTTTTTTATGGGCTTAGATTCAGCCTTGTCAGATTGTGTTAAAGGATGTAGAAGCATTTCTTTGAGTTCTCTTTACTGCGTCAAATGATTCCATCCCTCCTTTGATTGTCAATATCATTTTGACTGCTGACAACTGCTGAAAAACTCTGCCAGAATTTGTGCTGTGTTACTATGACAACCATAAACTGAATGTTGTCATGATATTAGCTACAGAATAACTGCAGAGTTTGTATTTAATCTATTTTGATATGTTTAAAAGCTTAACACAACACAAAGCAAATGTAAATGTGCCATTTTTTTTAATGCGGTGAAACGTCATTGAGAATGCACGGTAAACAAACAATATGATAAGTCTTGCAGCACTTTGAGCCCATTCTCAAGGCACCCAAGGGTGCCAACCCCTTAGGGAAACACTGTTTCAAAGGTGCCGGTTGCCACATGTTTTAAACCTTGAATACAGCCAAGCTAGCTGTTTCCCCTGTTTGATATAATTTGACATTTAATATAAAATCTAAAATTGATAAGATTGTAAGAAAATGTATACATACAATGTATGTTAAATGGTAATTGGGTGGCTTGGATTGCCATGACAAAAATAAAATCCTGTCAAGGAATGCCATGGTTCAAAAAAGCTTAAACCACTGCTCTAAAGCTCCATTATTTTCTGCAGTGCTGGCAGGGAAAGATGCTAGTTGTGAGCAGTATCTCACCTGATGATTGTATGTTTCGCAACAATCTGGAAGTGCGCCTTTAGAAACTGTTTAGGAAAGGGCAGGCTCTCACAAAATATACTTGGACGATGATTGGATGAACCATCTGTCTATCACCATTGTATAACTTCAACCAATAACACCAACAGTAGGAGAGCACTACCAACAGAGGAGCCAGCTAGTAAATCAAACTCTAATTGTGCAGTTGTATAAAGTTAGTTGAGAGAAGAGTGAAAACATTGTTTCCTTTGAGAAGGCCTTCAGTTTTGTTCTTTGCACTGCTTTCAGTGAAATATATTCTCCACTGCTGACGTCACTGATGCTATAGCAGCTACGCACACCTCTGGAAAAGGCCATTTGATTAGTTCCTCATTGTCTCTAAAACAACTGCAGTTCCACACATTGCTGGCACTGGTTCAGCTGTGGACAGGGAACCAGGGGCTGATGTCTGCTGAAGTGCCAACAGAGAGCCAGGTACTGGAGAGGGGTTGGCTCAGTCAGGGACTGGAGGAGTGTAAGCTGATCCAGGAAAATCAAATGTTCTCTCAATGCAACTTGTAAACTGTGACTTTGTTGCTCTTTTCTGTACATGCTACAGCTATTGCATTTCTGACCGTCAAGGGAGAGGGATCCCTCCTCTGTGGCTCTTCTTGAGGTTTCTTCCATCTTCTTTTTTTACCCTGTTAAAACAGTTTTATATCCACAACATGGCAAGTTTTTCCTCACATCGAATCGAGAGTCTAAGGACAGAGGATGTTGTTTACTGTACAGATTGTAAAGCCCATTTAGGCAATGTGATTTGATTTGATTTTGGGCTATATAAATAAAACTGATTTGATTTAATTTTAAGAGGCTCTGGACCAGATGGGTGACGGAGGAACAGCATAGTCACAGGCCAGAACCCACAACGGAGAGCTGGGTAGCAGTGAGAAACAATGTTGTATGGGGTCTCACTTTCAAGGGCAGCCATCTTGAAAGCTAGCCAGGTCCCCAAGAAAGGGGATTCCTGGACACAATCAAGAGGAACTCAGACTGGTCAGAGGCTAGCTAGCTTGGTTAGGGCAGAATGGCAGAAAGCTAACAAGCCCAGGCCTAAGAGGGCTAAAAGGGCTGAGAGCTAGGGACCTGTAGCTGAGGCTTGCCCCCAAATTCCACCAGATACATGTTCAGTCCGCCTGTGATCTGCTACGGCAGTGGAGCTCACAGGTTTCACTCTAGTCTATGTATGTACTAACACTGGTTTGGCTGCAATGCATAGCTACTCCAATGCAGCTCTGGCAGTCCGGACCCTTCCACCTTGCAGATATGCAAGGCTTATATTTCTGCCAGTGATGGTACATGGCAACGGAGCAGGTGGGTGTTGATGAACGAGGAAGCACGGAGCAACACAGTGGCGGAGCTGTTCCTCAAAGCACATGCAACCAGTGGAATTCTAGGTTTGGACTGCAAGCTGGGAACCTTGGACCAAACACTAGCAGGCAGAGGAGTGCACTGGGAGCTAGCATGCTTTGGAATGGTAGTGTGGGTAGTAGGTGTCCATAAGATCTGTAACCAGCCCAGGAATGGAGCTCATAAACCAAGGCATTGAGGATACTTTTTTAAGTGCATAGGAGATAAAAGCCTCTTTTTGGTCCTCACAATACGTTTTTAATGGAGTTCATCAGAAAAAGTGTCTGCTGGGTCCATGTTTTTTCAGTTTAACTGTTAAGGTTTGGTAAAAAAAGGTGAGAACCCAAATGCAGACAAAACATGTGGCAGCTGTTTTGAAAAAAAAAAAAAAGGATGCATTAATTTAGAGACGTTTTAGTCCATAAATCCAAAATACAAGTTACGAAAAACAGATGCCTTTACCCAATTACTTTCTTTAAGTGTACTTCTGGCCTGGGATTGTTGTTACTAGTTTAGGATGAAATGTTTAAAAGGAACTCAATGTCTTTTTGTGGGTTCTGTAATACTTCATATTAGAATTTTTTAAAAATGTTTCTCTAGTAATGTAGATGGCAAGTGTTGACAAAGGAAAACAAATGTGTGGAAAAATCTAATGCTTTATTGATTTTAATCATAAAAAAAAACAAAAACAAAAAAACAATCAACCTCCATGTGAAACCCTCAACTGCCCGGGAACCATGACTCCCCTAATCAGAAAAATGTCATGTTTCTGCAAAGATTCTGAGAAAATAAGATTAATGAAAATGAGTGTATTATAAACGTTAACACAACATATACTGTAACATACATATCCAATTCTTGTAACTCATAAAAATGAATAATGTTAATACATTTCAAATATTATAATTTAACAATATATAATTCTTCAAATGTCACTGTGGTCTCATTCATCACCTTATGGCAGGAAAAAAAAAAAAAGATTTAATGGCATTTATACGGACAGACTCTATCACCACTCATTTCTACTGAAAGAATAAAAAAGCAAAAATTAAACTATCCACTTTACAAAAAACAAATCCCAAGGTGGGCTGGATGCACCAAACTTTTACTTTTTCTACCTTGCAAATCAAACACAATATATTGCAAAATGGATCCACCAAACCAACCACAATACCTCATGGTCAGACCTAGACCAGCACTATTGCCAAAACATCGCACTCTCAGATCTGCCATTTCTAAATACAACCATCAAACGACACCCCTGCTTCAAAAACACAGTAATCTCTACAACTCTGACAGCCTGGTGGAAAGTCATCAAGATCTTCAAATCCACTCCAGCACCATGTAAATACACACCAATATGGCACAACCCTGATTTTCAACTCCTCAACAATCCCCTTCACTATCACACATGGGCACAAAAAGGTATCACACATCTCTGCCATCTTTTTAATAATAATCAGCTTATAGATTTCAAGGACCTCATACAGAACTACGGGATTGATAGTCATCAATTTTTAAATTACTCACAACTCAGATTTATACTCAAATCCAAAATTAATATAAATGACAACCAACTTGAACCCCCGGAAATAATTGACAACATAATTCTATTTAGGAATTTAAATAAACTGACCTCCAAACTCTACAAACTAATATTAGCATCAGAGGATTCAATAACACTCCCAATAGCCCACTGGAACATCGACTTGAACATCTCTCCCTCATCTGATTTTGGGACAGATATGAATACAAATATATTTTCTATGACATCCAATACAAATCTTCAGTTAATCCAATACAAAACCATCCACCGAACACTTATCACACAATATAAAATTCACAGAATAGGACTAGCAACCACAGACATCTGCTCACAATGCACAACAGGAACAATAGATAATTGCTTTCACGCACTCTGGGCTTGCCAACCGGTTCACTCTATCTGGAACTCTGTCACAAAAAACCTCTCCATCATACTGGACTGCAGAATCCCTTCATCCCCACAGCTCTGCCTACTAGGAGACACTTCAGCAATCACCATACCAAACAAATACAAGAACAGCTTGCTCATCTCTTTCACTGTCGCTAAGAAAACAATTCTCTCTAAATTGGAAATCAAAAAACTCAATAAACATCAATCACTGGATCTTCTCTTGGAACACATTTCTATGGAAAAAATCCCTGCTTACAATAACAACAAAATAACAGCTTTTACAGAAGGGTAATCCCCATTCCTCTCCTCGATGGGCCTATAGCTGCACCGGTACCGCACACATTCCTGACACCTCAAAACACATCACAATTTAACACACACACACACACACACACTCATATTTATCCATTTATCCGCATGTGCCATATATCTCTTTTGCTCTTCCTCTATTATTAATACTATTATTATTACTATATTATCAATACTTACATTATTACCATGAATATGACTGTGATAATTATTACTATTATGCATTTTGTTGATTGTGTTTATTAATATTATTAGTATGACTGAATAGTATGATTGTGATTGTTATTACTGACATTACTATCATTGCTATTATTACCATGTCATATATATCATCTCTATCGCTTCATTTTTTATTTATTTATTAATTATTATTATTATTATTATTATTATTATTATTATTATTATTATTATTATTTTTCTAACAATAATCATGATAATGACATTTGTATAATAAAATAAAGGCAGAGGGTGGGGCCGGACTGGATTGGTTGAAGGTGGAGGTGGGGGGGGGGCTTAATGTCTGGTTCTCTTGGGGCAGGGCAGTACCTCGGTGAGGGCGGGTGGGGCTGAGTGGTTGGGCCCTACCTCACACCCCCTCTCTTTCAAAACAAACAATCAAGCAAAACAAACAAAACAACCCACTCCTCAGCGGGCAGACCTCCTCCCAAGGGTCTGGAAGTTGCCCAGACCAGGAGGTGGTACAGGAGGTTAGATTTGCAATGGGCCAGCAGTTACCTTCAGGTTCGGCTGCGGCCCAAGGTACAATCTAAAAAAAATAAAATAAAAATAAATAAATAAAAACAGCAACAACAACAAAAACAATACAAAAAAGGGGGGGGGGGGGGGGGGGGGGGGGGGGTGCTTTCACTGCCGCCCCGCCTGTCTCCCGCTGGGGCTAATGACTGGGCTACTTGGGACCGGCTGGGGGGCTTGCCTTCCTGATCACCCAGTCCGACCTCACCCCTCACTGCAATATATTATCATCAATGTAATATAAATTATTAATTATAATCCCAATAATGAATCTTATGATAGTCATTGTCATGATGTATTGCTTGCATTAGGTTATGTTCACATATATTATGTTCACATATGTATTATGTTATTTTCCTGTGCTATATTACACAATATATTATATTATAATTTTGCCCTGTATTACATTATCAGACCTCACATTATCTCTTCAGACTATATTAGGTTAAATCATGTTACATTTATTTATTTAAAGATTTTTTTGAGGCATAGACACCTTTATTTGACAGTGGATAGATCAGAAAGGGGACAGAGATGGGGGGTGTGACATGCAGTACAGGTCCTCCGGCCAGATTCGAACTGGGGTCCACTGCGTTCATGGCATACGCTCTAACCACTCGACTACCTGCACGCCCATATTGCAATTCTTATTATAATATCTTGTATTACACTATACTGTCTTATCGTATCTCAAATTACCTAATTACATTATATTAGGTTAAATTATATGTCACTGTACTATATTAATATATCTCATATCGTTTTGCATACTATTACTACTTATTTAACTTTTTTATCACTTTTTCTTTCCTACTCCTTCTCTTTTCTTATTCATATGTTTTACTTTATTTACTTTTTTATTTTTATTGTATCATCTATCTATGCCATATTACATATGTTTATAATACCTTACTATCTGCCTCTCAGCCACTTGCTTGCATGCGCACGCACGCACGCACACACACACACACACCTATACTACCTATAAACATATCATCATAACTTTATGTTGTTTTCTGTTGTTATCTGTACTGTATTCGTTGATCCTCGTGGTGTGATGTGCTTGTCCCCCATGTCACCTTGTCTTTCACATAATTTCACCAATAAAAAATAAATAAATAAAAAAAAAAGATTTAATGGCATTTACAGCCAAAGTGAAACGAATCTATGCCCCTCCGCAAATCTTGTACTGTTTAACAGACCCTGCCAAGAGGTCCTGGCTGCAGACCTCCATTGTGAGGTCGCAACCGCCGCAGGGCTCCACTTTAAGGCCACCTGCACTGTCAGGAAATGCACAGGATACATTTCAAAATAAAATCGCGAATGCACTTCCGGTTGAATCATTTTCCTCACAAATGCATTAATCAGTAAACAATATGACGTAAAATTTATCAATTCCTGTTTCTATTTATATAGTAAACTTTTGTTTTGTTTGTCATTTTTGTTCTGTGTTGTCCTTTTATGTTGCACATGATCTTCAACATGGGCATTTTGATTTATTCTGTCCAAATCTAGGACAAAAAGCCATCCACAACCTCTATTAATTCAAAGAAAGAAATAAAGATTTGATTTGGACAATTGAAGCATTAGCCTTTGTCTTTTTCAAAACACCTCTCATTAATGATTGCCATATATGTAGACTGATATACACTGCACTGCGTAATTTTACAACTTAGTCATTACAAAAAACAAACTGTGGGTGATATGGCTTGGGGCTCAATTGTCTATTTGTAGCCTACTATAAACCTGAGGATCTTGAGAGAAGGTCAAATAGTTGATCAATGAAAACAATGGAGGGCAAGAATAACATTGCTCAGTGCACAAATTGTCTTTTCAGTTAATACTCATTCATAAGCCAACATCTCATAAGATGTCATAGGCCTATACATTTTATTGTGTACTATACAGTATATACAGTACTTAGCTGCCTTTTCATTATCATTTAACTTTATTGCACTGCTCTTCTATAATTTTTTTTTTTCAATTTGTTTTTCAGTTGTATTATTCTGTACTTTTATTCTTAACCACCATACATTTCATGTTTGGTTCTATGTCTATGCTAATTATGTTCTTCTGCTGCTGGAACACCTAAGTACCACTAGATACTACCCTTACTCTTGATATCTACAGTATAATCCAAGTGAATTATTAACTGATCAATGAGAAAAACAGAGAATAGTTGTTTGTTGGCCTCAACCCACTCTGCTGCATGTCTGCACTCGTGAAGAATGAGATCTTCAACCTAGTCCTATGGAAAAGACAGAAAGAAAGATATCTGTTCTATAGGTGCTGCACCAACAGTATCTGACCAATAGATACTGTGAAAAAGCTTACCCCTTCGACTGGTGTGTCCACTTCGGCAGGTCTGACTGACCTCAGCCTGCTGCTCATCTTCCTGAAAATATATAGATAGATAAACAAAATGATTAGTTGTAATATCAAAACACAAGCTCCAAAACTACTATATACACTGTAGTATACAACAGAGGTGGAAAAATAAAAAAGTAAAAATGTGCCATGTAGTCCTGCCAAATTTTGATTCCATTTGTGCACTTAAACAGGTGATATCACTAATTAGCTAGTCGACCTCTGGCAAAACATCATGGTGTGTTGCATCGTGTTGGTAGCTTGGCTGTTTCACATATCATGTTTGTAAGTTCAGAGAGACAGGTTTTTAATTTCGTGGTGATGCCCAGCTAATGCAAGCAGATGTTTACAAAAATGTTTTATAATGTTACGTACAAACAAATGCGAACAGTTACTTTATGTTAGGCACTAAAAAGTGAATGATCCCTGAGACCCTAAGGTGTTGATGCTAACCGCCATTTGTGAAAGTTAACTTTTACGTTATCTAATTTAGCTTCAAAATGACAACCCAAACTGACAAGTAGCTTTCGGTAATTTGCATCATTAATGACTTCTACAACGTTACTATTTTACAGCACCTATATTGTCGAACATAAGAAACCATGCATTTACTTTCTGTGGCTAAGAAAAATCAGCAACTCACCGCTACTCAGGACACATGCTCACTCGCTGGTCTCTCTGAAATTAAAAGGTAGGTGAAATCGAGATCTAAATGTCCTCACTTCCCAAGAAAATCCTCACTTCCAGTCCTGACAGTGGAGGTGTTCTGACAGTGGAGCCTGCACCGGAAACGACCTCACAGTGGAGGCCTCCACCCCGGTGCCTCTCGACCCTACTAACTGTACAGCATTTTAGTTGGCAACAGAGCAAATGGTCATACGATAAAAACTAATGTATTTGTAGAAATTGGTGTGTTGGTTCAAGAAATTGAGCCCAAGAAAAGTGTTTAATTTAGCCAAAGTCTGTTTAAAAAGTATTTGGCAAGTGAACGTGTCAGCATTAATTTCCTGAACAGAAACATGAAAGGTGAAACAAAAAAATGAAGAATTCAACACAGAAGCTTGCCTACTAACCTGACATAATTTACAGCTGCAGTCTGGAGTTTTTTGAAAATTTGAATGATCCAGCTCCCAGGTCCCTCCTTCTTCCTCTCTGCTATGCTGCAGCCCTGCCCTCAAAGCCCCTCCCACAGAGGAGCCTGCTGTGCATAAGCAGGCTTGTAACCCTGGTAACAGAGTAAGCCAGATAACCAAGATGGCGCATTCAAAATAACAACAACATAAGCCCCAATTGCTCTATTTCTGACCAAAACAACTGAATCCCAATGACGATTGCCTCATGCCGTTCACTGTAGATATCCTGAGCAACAAACAATATTCCTCACATCGCAGTAGACAGAGTTACTAGGTAATCTTTACCCGGTGCAACACCATGCTGACTTTCTGAAGCATGAGTAACATCATTTCTCTAAACCAATTCAAGCACTTCAGAGCGTCCTGAACACAAACTAATGTTATAACTGCTTGGTCAAAGTTTAACACCGGTGATAGCACACAAGCTACAAGCTAGATTTACCAACAAGTTATGTGGCGCGACTGCAATGGCGTTCAGCCATCTGCACTATTGCCTGTATTACTGTAACACCTGCCAACTTAGACATATTAAACATGAATCAAGCAGGGCTCCTTACTTGTCCAGTGGCCAACTCTGCGTCGCTCTTGAGTCCTTACAAATCCCGTAGCTCACTTGAAGTCAGAACTTAAAGGTGAAACTGTCAGTTGGAATACTACTCAGCTGGTTGAAACAGTAGCATAATGTGTTCTTTCACTCTAGTGTATTTGTTTACTTCCACTGGCTTTGCTGCGTTTTTATCTATTCTTTTGCAGCTCCAGCAGTCCGGACCTTTCTGTAGCAGATACGCAAGGCTTCTATTTCTATGCCGGAGTACGATGCAGCAATTCAGCCAAATTCAGCACAGAGCAGACAGGAAGTCACATGCCAAAACAACAACATAACATTCAGTTATTTTCATTTTTACATTTGACACAAGCACAAAAAAGAGACCAATCCAAGTGCTCCAATTTTGTCACCTTCCGTAATTGTACAAGTGCTGTTTTAGGGAATGAGAAGGTTTGGGAGACCTTGAAGAGGAGTGATTTGTCTGTTGCGAAGAGGAGACATTTTTAGGGTATTTGAACTGTGGGTTTGTATTGTTGCACTGAATGTACTGCACTGTTTTGGTCTGCTAAATTCTTGTGTAGGGGTTTCTTAATTCCTGCGGATTTCTGGTTGGGTAAGTAAGGGACCATGCACTGAAACACATGGGTCCTTTTTGTAGGATTAACTAAACAAAAATTATTCTTGTCAGATTTATACTATGGCTGGCACCCCCAGCACCATACAATGTTTCCTGCATGGCATCATATCAAACTGACAAAAATCTACCAAAAACCTGAAAATCACCTAAGCATTAGTTCCTGCTACAGTTCGTGTCTCCAGAAACAAACATAAACATACACTCACAAGGTGAAAAATGTGTAAACCCCATATAAATCCACAAGTTGTTGACAAGCATCTAACGGTCAACAGAATGGGAATCAGTCACAGCTGTGGAATCTGACCCTGGAGGCTAATCATACCTCTGACACAATGCAGCTTTGGATCTGACAACAAGAACCTGCTATTTCATGGTCATCAGTAATGTACACTAGCCTGTGTGGGCGGATCAGTGCTGAATTATAGCATTTGCTGTAGCGTGAGCAGTGCCAGACTCCTGCATTGTGTTATTGGTCAAAATAACAAAGGCATGCTGCAGCACCAACACTGACAGATGAGACAGACACTGACAGAGACTGTTTATGGAGAGTGACTCACCACGCTGTCCTGACTTTTCCAGGCTGATGCCCTCAGTGAGGGAATTTAGATCTTTTCTTTTCATGTGATTTTGCTTCATCTATCGCAGGGTGTGTATCATCACTGTGTGTTGTGTTTCATTTTTAGTGGTTCATCTCCACCTTCACTGCATACATGTATTCTATAGTTTTGGAGTTACATTTTAACAGAAAATACTGTAAATATAAGGAAATCGAAAAAATAAAAAAGCTGTCGCTCTCCTCTCAGCAGAGACTGCGCTGCATCAAAATGCTCCACTGTTACCACGGAAACTAGAGAGAACAATGATAAAACAAATGTATACACTTTCCCTCCAAACAATACAGATCTCTATGGTTTATTGATCTGCATTTACAGTTTTATGGAGAACTGAACATGTCAAAATCATTAATAAATAAATAAATAAATAAATAAATAAATAAATGTAGGTATTACACTGAACAAACATATAAACACAACACTTTTGTTTTTGCTCTCATTTGTCATGAGCTAAACTCAAAGATCTTAAACGTTTTCTACATACACAAAAGAACATTTCTCTCAAACATTGTTCCCAAATCTGTCTAAATCTGTGTGAGTGTGCACTTCTCCTTTGCTGAGATAATCCATCACTCCTAACAGGTGTGGCATATCAAGATTCTGATTAGATAGCATGAATCTGCTGTTTTCTTATCTCTTCCTTGACACATTGAAGTTGTCCACCTCCACATTGAAAAAGGAAATTTCCATTTTCCTCAGTGAATCTGTCCTTTCCTGGTCAGGAGCCTCATAAAAACCTCTTCTTCTTAAGAACAGCTTCCACATTCATCTTCTTACACATTTCTTTAGCTAACACTTGGGCAGAAGCAAATCCAGTGTCTCTGTAGCTGATAAGAGAGGCTTCAGTTTTCCTCAGAAGGTTGACTACAACATCCATCTGCATTGTCTCTGACTGTAATAATTTGCTGACATGCTGAATTTTGGTCAGGATGTCATGCCATATCACAGTACAGATTGAGAAGCGGTAAGATCCAACCTCTACAGCCAAAGATTATGCCTCAATTTTTATGGTTGGATCTGTGGCATTGTCCCTCACCTCCGTAAGTGCATCCCTGACTTCTGCAGCCTGGTATCTAACAGCCTCTACACTGTTGATATGACTCTCCCATCTAGTATCGGATTCACTGTGAGTACTCCGCATGGCACAAATAAAGCTCTGGATTTTTTCTCAAGAAGTCTGGCTTGAACACCTTTCCTCTTCCCTTTCATATCAGCACCATTGTCATAAGACAATGGTGCCAAATTTCGTTGACTATATAACTTGTATTTCCATGTCAGCACCATGCTGCTTCAATACCAACCTGGTCAGGACATCACACCAACTTCTCCTTTCAGCCTCTATTAGTGCCATTTCAGGTTTAGCTATTGTTTGGCCCTTTTCAAGACGAGTCTCTGGTCCTTTCCATGAAATCATGTGCTTACAATGATCCGGACTGTTTTCATGACTTTTTATCATAATGCTGCAATTTTTCCAGTCATCAAGTCCATCACTGATGAGTTTGTATGTTTTCTGTGAGAACAGCTTGCAACAGAAGCAGTATAAACTGTTTTTGATGGAATATACCACCCAGCTTCTCTTGCTCCTTTCTCCATTGATTAATTATCTGTAGAAGTAGAGGTGATGGCAACTTCTCCTATCTTCTCTTTTTGGAAATTCAAAGTGTTATGTTAGCTGATATGGCCCTATGGGGCGGCTGTGGCTCAGTGGGTAGAGCGGGTCGTCTAGTGATGAGTAGGTCACCAGTTCGAATCCCAGCTCCCCCTAGTTGCATGTCGAAGTGTCCTTGAGCAAGATACTGAACCCCAAATTGCTCCTGATGAGCAGTTGGCGCCTTGCATGGCAGCCTCCGTCATCAGTGTATGAATGTGTGTGTGAATGGGTGAATGTGGCATGTGTTGTACAGCGCTTTGAGCTGTCGTTAGACTGGAAAAGCGCTATAAAAATGCAGACCATTTACCCTCATCTAACTAATTCCACCCTCACCAGAGGTGGCAAGTAACAAAGTAAAAATACTTTGTTACTGTACTTAAGTAGATTTTTCAGGTATCTGTACTTTACTTGAGTATTTATTTTTCTGACGACTTTTTACTTTTACTCCCTACATTTAAATTTTTTTTTTGTACTTTCTACTCCTTACATTGTCAAAACAGGCTTGTTACTTTTTTTTTTTTTTTTCCTCCGCGGTTGACGACAAGATGTAAGACGTAATTACCTAGAGAGGGACAGTCAACCGCGGAGAGACGCGCCGTGAGTTACAGGTTTTGTTAGAGAGAAAACTTGCAGCAGCGACATGGAGGAAGAAAGTGAACCAACCAGGGAATGACGACGCATTATATCAGAAGCAAGACATTTCCCTCCATGACCTTATTTAAGAGAACTGTTTGAGGTTGTCGACTCCAAGAATGATTCATGGCGAATGCGTTGTGTCCTGTGCCAACCTAAAAACTACGAGCTTCTGGTGTTCAAGAACTCTCCGTCAAATCTGAATAAACACACCCAGGTAAGGTGTATTTTCAGTTGTTATCATTAGCTCATTTCGCATTTCTTGTAGGCCAGTTTACAACGTTAGCAATGCTATGGGAACACATTGTTTTGATACTATAGCGCTAACACTAGCTAGTGTCGGTTAAAGAAAACAACAACTTCTCAATAATCCTCAATTAATTGCCGTTTTGCCACTGTTGTGAGACATTACTCTTCAGGGCTCTCTGCCAGAAAGCCCCTCTTGGGGAGGTTTATGGGTTGAATGGTGATTTAGGTTAAAATAAATACATTTTCTGTCAGAAAAGGATTTTAAGCTGAAAGGTCTGAAGGCTAACGTCCCCTGTGTGCCAGTAGTTGTTAATCATCTACGTCAACTCCGCACAAAGACAACGTTAAACATTTATATAACAATTCAGTCAGGTGAAGCACTTTTCTCTTATCTTTGTGTACGTCTGTGTCTTATTTGTGTGTATTGTCACTCCTACAGAGAGCACGTGAGTCACTTGGAGAGATACAAAAACCTCACTGCACCTACTTTGAAGAGGAAGTCGCCCTCAGATGAAGGCCCATCCAAGCAGCATAAACTGTAGGAAACCAAGCTAGAGACCTACCTGGCCTGTCCGGATGATACCATGGATGCCCTGAAATCTTTCCTAGCAGTCTGCAACGTGTCACTGAAGCTCAACACACCTCTACCTGCCTCAGCTGCCTGCCAGAGGCTTTTTAGCACTGCAGGACTGATTTTCAGACCCAAAAGTACATGCCTGGTTTCAAAGAACTTTGAGAACCAGATCGGCTAAATAAACAATTTTGGGATTCCTGTAGGGATGAGTGAATATCTCACAAAGAAAAACAACTTGATTAAACTAGTTTCCATGTTGATCATAATGTTTTAAGTTCTGTTGCTGAAATGGAAAACTGATTTGCACATTGGCGTAAATTGAGCCTGTCAAAACAATAGTTTTCCTATATAAAGTGTTAAAAGATACAAATTCTGTTAAAAGTAATATGTTAAGTATAGTATTGAGAGTACCAAAGCTGTTATAAAGCTGAATTATCCAGGTGCTCCTGAGGACCTCTGGTTAATTCAGTCGTGATTATTCTGTCTGAAATTTAATTTGCAGCAAACAGACCAGTGATTTATTTATTTTTCTCTGTACCACAACTGTGCAGGTTGTTAATAAAGGAACAAAACTATCCTATTTTGTGTGCCAAGAACTTTTCGTTTTGTTGAGATATCAGAAGAGGTATTGTGTATCATTGACGGCAAAAAATATTTTTTACTTTTTACTTTTGTACTTAAGTACTTTTCAGAGCCTGTACTTTTTTACTTTTACTTGAGCAAAGGAGCTGAATCAGTACTTCTACTTTTACTAGAGTAATTTTTTACACAAGTATCTATACTTCTACTCAAGTACCAAATGTGAGTACTTTTGACACCTCTGACCCTCACCTTATCAGACTGGGGTGGCCAGTCAGCAGGGTCCAAAGGTGCTACCTTGTGTTCTTCAGGACATGTTGACTGGGTGTCATCAGATTGTTCCTCCACCTGCAAGCAAATAAAACGCACATGTAAATACAGATATTAATCCTTCAGGAAGGTCACACAGTGATTTACAAATAACAGCACATCAGGCAATAAATACATCTGAAGCATAAATTATGAATAACCGTAGTATTGTTCAGTAATTTGACTGCAGCTGTAACATTCAATAACATAACTCACCTGCTCCAAGTTGACTTTCAGAGGTGGTGTGGTTGATGTGGTAGCGCTGCTGCTGCATGACACCTGACTTGTAGCTGTATTCAAACAGTACATCCATACTGTTAAGTTTGTTGTGTCATTCTACTTTATTTAAGAAATTGATTAAGTTTTGATATAAAGTAGGTTATGTACAAATACACTTTATATTATTTGCCAAAAACCTAAATTTACTGTAAATTTACTGTAAAACCTAAATTTACTGTAAATTTAGGTTTTTACTGTGTTTTCTTGTACCGTTCAGTCACAACAACAACAACAACATAGCAGTGCGTAAGAGACCACAAACAATTGGCTAAACTTACATGCTTCAGAAAGTGTTGTGGATGTTGCATCAGAAGGCCTCTCTCCAGCAGCTGTTAGGGGTGTCTGGAAACATTTTTTGAGCGCATCTAGCGCTCAAAAAAGCAGAATAGGACAAACAACTGTTGCAGCTTGCAGCAATTATTTGCACAAGTGGTGTGCTCAACATAACAATTACCTTATAATAAAAGATTTACTACCATTTCACAATAAACAACACTGAATACAACCTGCACCACTGGCACATCCGGACGGGTTGGCCTCTACTTTGATTCATGATTCATTTATCCTTCTTAGTAGCTAACCAAGTTTTCAAACCATCGATTCCTTCCGTGATAATGGGGAACGTCAACTCGCTGCCAAATAAGATGGACGAGCTGGCCGCTTTGGAGAACCAGCGGATCTACCGTGAGTGCAGCCTGTTCATGCTGACGGAGACATGGCTAACAGATAGCATACCGGATGCTAACGTGGACCTGCAGGGATTTACAGCAGTGAGCGCCGACAGGGACGCGAAGGCATGTGGCAAAAACAAAGGTGGGGGACTCATCATATATGTCAACAACCGTTGGTGTAACCCCAGCCATGTCACCGTGAAGGCGGTTTTGTGTTGCCCTCATCTGGAGCTGCTGGCCGTTAGCCTACGGCCATATTATCTACCAAGGGAGTTCAGTCACGTGATCGCCCTCTGTGTTTACATTCCTCCGAGAGCAGATGTGGTCGCTGCCTGTGAAAGGATACACAGCGTCACAGCATGGCTACAGATGCAACATCCCGAGGCCTTCATAATAATTTCTGGAGACTTCAATCATGTCACCCTGAACTCTACCCTGGCTGCTTTTCACCAGGTTGTCAACTGCCCCACCAGGAAGAACAGGACGATTGACCTGCTGCATGCCAGCGTTAAGGAAGCATACAGAGTCACCACCCTCCCCCTACTGGGCAAGTCAGACCACAACCTCATATACATACAGCCCCAGTACACCCCCTTGGTCCAAAGGCAGGCTGTCACCACTCGCGCCATCAGGAGATGGACTCCTAAAGCAGAGGAGGCCCTGAGAGACTGCTACAACACCATGGACTGGGATGTGCTGCTGGGTGCACAGGATGATGAGGACATAGAGGGGGTGACTCACTGTCTCACAGACTATCTCAACTTCTGTGCAGACGTGGTTGCCCCCACCAAGACTGTTCAGTATTACTCAAATAACAAACCATGGGTAATACAGAGAGTCAAGGTTGTCCTCAACACGAAGAAAAAGGCCTTCAGGAATAAAGACAAAGAGGGGATGAAAGCAACACAGTGGGAGGTGAAACGCTGCCTGAGGGAGGCAAAAGACTCCTACAGGGAGAAAGTGGAGCAGAAGCTGAGGGAGAACAACATGAGGGAGGTCTGGGAAGGTGTCAGAACCATCACAGGCCACAAAGCAAGGACCAGCAAGAGGGAGAGGGTGTGGAGAGAGCGAACGACTTGAACAACTTCTTCAATAGGTTCAGCCACTCCACTCCACCCCCCACCCTCACTGCAGCCAGCTCCCCTCCCCCCTCCTAGTGTAGGCAGCACAGCAGCACCCTCCTCTCCTCCCCCTCCCCCCCCTCCCCTTCTACAGCAGCTGAGCAGCCCCCCTCCCCTCCACACAGCCTCCTCCCTGCATCACAGCTGACCAGGTGAGAGGAGAACTGAGGAAGCTCTGGCCCCGGAAAACAGCAGGACCAGACAACGTGTGTCCCCGTCTCCTCAAGACCTGCGCTGCTGAACTCGGGGAGCCGCTTCAACGGGTCTTCAATACGAGCCTGCAACTTGGGAGAGTGCCCACCCTCTGGAAGACATCATGCATTGTTCCAGTTCCAAAGAAGAACCGGCCCAGCGAGCTGAATGACTTCCGACCGGTGGCAATCACATCACATCTGATGAAGACGTTGGAGCGGCTCTTCCTCAACCTCCTCAGACCCCAGGTACAGCACGCTGAGGACAACCTGCAGTTTGCCTACCGAGCAGAGGTTGGTGTGGAGGATGCCATCCTCTACCTCCTACACCGAGCCCACTCGCATCTGGACAAGGGAAACGGCACAGTCAGGATCCTCGTCCTGGACTTTTCGAGTGCCTTCAACACAATCCAGCCACTTTTACTCCAGGAAAAACTAAAAAGAATGCGAGTGGACCCCTGCCTGGTTGCTTGGATTTCCAGCTACCTCACCGACAGACCGCAATATGTCAGGCTGAAGGACATCACGTCTGACACTGTAGTCAGCAGCATAGGAGCTCCGCAGGGGACTGTGCTGTCCCCCCTCCTCTTTACTCTGTACACAGCGGACTTCTGCTACACCTCTGAAACGTGTCACATCCAGAAGTTCGCAGATGACACGGCCATCATGGGGTGTATCAGAGACGATAAAGAGGAGGAATACAGGAGCCTGGTGAGGAACTTTGTTGTCTGGTGCCACACAAACAACCTGCAGCTCAACACCTCAAAGACTAAAGAACTGGTCATTGTCTTCGGGAGGGATAGACTCAGACCCAGACCAGTTCTGTTAGGAGCAGAGGAGGTGGAGGTCGTGGAGACCTATAAATATCTTGGGCTGTGGCTTGACAACAAGCTGGACTGGACGAGCAACACTAAGCAGCTGTACAAGAAGGCTCAGAGCAGACTGTACTTCCTGAGGACGCTACAATCATTCAACATCTGCAGGAAGCTCCTGTGGATGTTCTATCAGTCTGTGGTCGCCAGCGTTCTTTCCTACGCTGTGGTGTGCTGGGGCGGGAGCACATCAAAGGGAGACCTTTCCAGGTTGGAAAAACTGGTCAGGCGGGCCAGCTCGGTGGTCGGCATGAAGCTGGACCCCCTGGTGACAGTGGCGGAGAGGAGAACTCTTAACAAACTGTGGGGCATCCTGGCCAATGCCAACCACCCTCTGCGCACTGTCATCAGCAGCCGGAGGAGCCGGTTCAGCGACAGGCTGCTCCTTCCAAAGAGCTGGACAAACAGACTGAGAAACTCCTTTGTCCCCAATGCCATCAAACTGTACAACTCCTCACTGGGGGGGAGGAGGGCGAACAGATGATGAACAAATGCATGTACAATACAATATCCATGTGCAATGCAGTGCAATACAATAACCATGTGCAATTGTGAATACTGTGTACAGTTTATATATATTATATAGACACACATGTATATACATATATTTACATATATATTTTTCCTCTATTCTTACAGTGTTATCTCATTTCATTTAATATTATTTATGTATATATATATATATATATATATATATATATTTAACAGTGCTGTGTATGATATGGAACTTCAATTTCCCCGAGGGAACCTCCCAAAGGGATTAATGAAGTTGTGTCTAAGTCTAAGTCTAAGTCTTAGCATATTAGTCTCATTGTCTAGCGTGTTAATAATATATGATTTAAAAATAATAATAATTGAAAAGCTGGAAACGGTAAAACTTTTCATATTTTCTCTGTCCTTTGTGTAATTTATATTTAAAAAAATACAGACACTTTTAGGAAAAGTCAGGTAACAGCGTATTGCATTTTTTTCATTCAACAAAGTTATTGCACATAAAAATTTGAAAACGGTCAAAATGACCGTCTTGGCCATTCTAGTGTTAAGATAGCGTTGCTTTATTGCAACCTAGTTAGCAATCTGATACAAATGAAACGTCTTCACACAAAACAGCATTTTAAAAAAGGTAATGTTACCTTTATATTGGGACTTCTTCTCCTCCTCCACCTTTCTTCTCTTTTGGTACTGCGCACCCGAGGACTTTGACAGCCGTTTCATCTCACAAGATATATCAAAACATAACCTGTCTGTCACTTGACGTGACCTGATCTCTGTGACACCTATCTGACCCTCAGAGGTGCGCAGCCAATGACCACATGTCACGTGACTTAGCACCACAAGTGAGAAGCATGTCATTGTTTATCTGTTTCTTTATTTTGTTAATATTTATTATAATAGCCTATGCCTAGAGCCGGCCCTGCTTGTAGTTGTCTTATAAGCTGACTCTCCTCGCTGGGTCACACCTGGCCTGGGCCTGAAAGACCTCACCCAGCTGTTTGAGGTGTGAACACCTAATTCACGAGTCATTTGTGGTCTGATAAACAACAAATTCATCAAATTCAGTGCCCCAAATCACTGTTATCCAAGCTACTGAAGCTGTCATACTTTGCAGAACCCATGTGAGTGCAGATTAGGTTGGAAAATAAGCAGACACGTCCTATAGTGACACTTGTGAGCTGGCTTCCTCTTAGCTGAAGAATAGTGAGAGAGCCTGGCCAAGTGGTTACCATTGTGGGAGCAAGGCATGTGTAGTTGATCTATGCACTCCGATGTCAATTAATCAATATGTGAAGAGTGAACCCCATGACTCACTGTGATTGACAAACACTTCCTTTGGTAAATACAGAAATAAATGTTTTTAAAAATTAATAGAAGGGGAAAAGGAAAGGGAGAAGAAAAACAGAAATGAATAGAATTTTTTTTTTAAAAATGAATGAATTAAATTGAAAATTTTATCAGAAAGTAAATAAATACAGAGGCAAATTGAAGCAGAAATATAATTTTGTCACATTTTACAAATTAATCAATGCCTTCATTTATTTTCAATTTTCTTTTTGGTGCATTTAATAGCATATTCATGTATCTATTGAACAATTTGTTTGTTTTATTCTTTTTAACTTATTTTAGATTTTGGCGGGCCTAGATCTAACGTAAGCCCAGCTGGACTCAAGTGAAGCATTGCACAATACTCAAGGAAGCACAATGTTTGATCTAATTGTGTTTGTCCCTTTTCAACTGCAGGTTTTGAATAGGCACTGCACTAGCTGCTGTAAATACCTCAGAGTTAGCTAAGATGCTATTTTTCTGTAGTCCCTGAGCAGAAAAATTCATGGTAATCTTTGTGGCTATCATAGCAATAACATGTTTAGAACAGCTGTAAGAGCAGCTCTCAGCACTACTTACCTGCAGGTTGAGCAAGCAATCAACATAGAAGTAACCAGTAGTTCCATTCACACTGCCCTGTCAGTGTGGGTTAGGCGATCCTTCGCATTTCCATCTGTGTGAAAGTTACAGAGGTAGAGGGAGGGACAGTTTGCTGCGGCTCTGATCCGCCTCCAAAGGTAATATCAGTGCCACAGTCAGCAGATACATGCTAAGATTAAAGCTGCAAGCATCGATGAATGGGCCCTCGCAGTCCACTCGCGTCAGGGCATGCTGCCGTTGGGGTGTGCCATGTAGATGTATTCGGGGCAAGACCATGTACATGTTTAAGCAATTTGGAGTAAATGGCAAATTGTATGTGGAGGCTATACTGAGCTGATGGTTTTATGACGAAGCATCAAAATGGACCGCGCCACCAGGAGTGACGTAGTTGAAAGCTTTTGATATGTTTTGTCCACAGAGGCTACTTACAAAGTTTGGTGCAAATTGGTGAAATAGCACAGGAGGAGTTGGAAAAAGTAAGTTTATGATTTTTTTCGCAGACCTTCAGGGGCTCATGGGGAAGTAGTCACCTGGGTTTCATGTCATCCAGACAGACCAATGTGGAGATATACAACACTTTGTGTTTTGAGCGAAATGTACAGGAAGTTGTTATTTAATAACTTGAGTATTGTTTGGAATATCAAATATTCTTTTAATAACTTTATGTCAGGAGAGTCCACAGATGCTGTGTGCAAAGTTTGGTGCAAATGGTTGAAATCGCCTGGGAGGAGTATGAAAAAGCAGTTTCCGACATTTGCCAAAAAAATGACAGGCGAAAATGGGCTTGGCCTCTATCACAAGATTCAGCAGAATTAAGTGACTGCGTAGATCTAAGTTTTTTGAATGTGCGACAAAGGCAAAGTATATGTGTGTTATAAGCCAGAATGCACTTTCCTTGATTATAGCGCCACCTAGTAGTGGAAACTGAGCATGACAATAGCTTATGAAATTTTTCGGCAGGTGTGACCTATATTCCAAGTTTTGGTGAGTTTTGGGGTATGTTCAGGCAGTGAAAAATGCAATCATTTGGGACGAAAAAGTGGTAATTCGGAAAACAATAGGGACGAGTGGACACTGGAGGAAACAAGTTGAACAGGGGTAGGCTACTCCAGAAGAAAGTTATGTATATTTTAAAGTCAAATTAATCATTATGGTGCTCTTGGAGAGCACTTTTTTTTCTGCACATGCAAACACTTTTGTGTATTTAGGGCCCCAGCAGGTCTCAACCTGCGAGGTCCCTATTGTTTTTTCTGAATTCTGCTGAATCTCGTGATATAGGCCACGCCCATTTCCACCTACCGGTTTTTACCGCAAATTTGCAAAATGTCGCAAACCTACTTTTTTGAACTCCTCCCAGGCGATTTCACCCATTTGCACCAAACTTTGCACACAGCATCTGTGGACTCTCCTGACAAAAAGCCATTAAAAGAAGCGTTGTATATCTCCACATTGGTCCGTCCGAATGACAAGAAACTCAGGTGACTACTTGCCCATAAGCCACTAAGGCTCTGTGAAAAAATTATAAACTTACTTCTTCCAACTACTCCTAGGCTATTTCACCCATTTGCAACAAACTTTGCAAGTAGCATCTGTGGACAAAATTTATCAAAAGCTTTCACCCACGTCACACCTGGTGGTGCTTTCCATTTCGACGCTTCGCCATCGCCTTCGTCATTATAACTTCCTTATACAATTTGCCATCTACTCCAAATTGCTCAAATATTAAGAGGGTCTTGCCCTGAATACATCTACATGGCACACCCCGACGGTGGACTGCAAGGGCCAATTCATCACTGCTTGCATCTTTAATTATAATTTTATTTCAATTTTGTAATTTTGTGCATAAAGCATGGTAAACAAAACAAGCTGAGGTTGATGAGTTTAATTTAGTTCACAATAGATGAAATATAAATTATTTTGACTAAGCATCAATTAAATAAAGCAAAAGATGGTGGTTTGGTGGTTCTGTCACTTCCATTACAAAGGTCACATCATACTTGTGAGGCAACTTCACTATGTTAAAGTCAAGTTAAAATAACTCACCCTTGACTTCTGGTTTCACACTGAAAACAAACAGCAGTCCTGTACTGGCTTACCCTGACTGTCCTTCCCCGCCTTCCTCTCTATATAGACTTCTTGCTCTTTTTACTACTTTTCTTCACTTGCTCAACTTCAGCTGTAATAATTAGTACAGCCACTAGAACTCACCAACCTAATGATAAAATTAGGTTGTAACAAGCTGTCTTTTATTTTCAACCCATATGGTAATTTTTCTGATTAGGACGAACTCAATAAGACTGGTAGTCTAGTATTAGTCTCAGTAACTGAAGGGAAATGCTGAGGGCTTTTTTTTTCACTAGCACTCAAAACAGAGTATAAGAATATTCACAAAAAATATAAATAGAATAAACTATATACATACATATGTGTATATATATATATATATATATATATATATATATATATATATATATATATACACATATATATATATATACATATATATATATATATATATATATATATATATATATATATATATATATATATATATATATATATAAAAACCTATTAGAGTCTGCAAAAGACTTGAGACTGGGGCAGAGGTTCACCTTCCAGCAGGACAACGAGCCTAAACATACAGGCAGAGCTACAATGGAATGCTTAACCCTTTAAGCCCCAAGCCAATTTTCTAGGCCTCTGTTCGAAAATTGCATATCCATAATAAAATGAGTACCTCTGCAACCACAAGGTTTATTTGAATACTTTTGGTGTCATGGGAAAGGGAACACGTTGAGGATTTGTTGAGTGATTAGTAATGAATATGGCACACAGCAAAAAATCAATAATTTTTAGTCTCGCCTAAAAAAAAAAAAAAAAAAAGCACTTTCAGGGTGTGTATCCCTTAGAAATATTGCTGCCAAAGCTCTCAACCTCTTTCAAATCATAGTACAATATGTGAACATTGTCTCTGCTAAGGTTGATTTTGATCAAGTGCAGCAACATGTTTTTTACACGTTTTAGCCCAGCTTCTGCTGTTTAATTTGTATAAACTATGACTATATTCTTTCATAATTAGTACAGTGGTGGCTCTGTGGTTGTTCTGCATGTCTTAAAGTCCCCCAATTGGGAGACCTTGGGGTAATACAAGTTAAATCAAAGCATATTCATGTGTTAGAATGGCCCAGTCAAAGTCCAGACCTAAATCCAATTGAGAATCTCTGGCAAGACTTGACAACTGCTGTTCACAGACACTCTCCATCCAATCAGACTAAGCTTGAGCTATTTTGCAAGGAAGAATCGGCAAATATTTCAGTCTCTATATGTGCATCGCTGGTAGAGACTTACCCCAAAAGACTTGCAGCTTTCATTGCAGCAAAAGGTGGTTCAACAAATTAGTATTGACTCAGGGGGGTGAATACTTTTGCACGCCACACTTTTCTGTTTTTCATTTTTAAAAATGTTTTAAAACCATGTGTCATTTTCCTTCCACTTCAAAATTATGCACCACGTTGTGTTGGCCTATCACATAAAGTCCCATTAAAATACATTTGCGTTTGTGGTTGTAACCAGGGTGGGAATTTCACGGCGGCCACGGTTGGGTTGCCCCGCACTTTGGCCTTCATGCCCCGTGAAAAAATGATCATCGTACGGCCACAGTGGCCTTTGTGCCCCTGGCCCGGTCAGCGTACTGGGCTTGCCTTGAATTACAGCAACCTGAGCGCACAGTAGTCACTCACAGTAACTTAAGTAAGTTCACGGTTCGTGTAGGTGAAGTCTCATCATCACGATGATCCAGGGACGTGCACATGATTATAGAGGGGCAGGGGCTCAAAGACAGACGAGGACAGTACGCGCGCGCCATTTTTTTTTTTGCCCACAATATGTAGATTAATTAATGTAAAATTAATAAAGTACTTATAAAAAGCTAACTACTTAGCTGTGTATCCTGTGTAGCTGTGAGTGATATGTAATTGCCATTTCTTTTGTGTCAACAAGTTATATTCAACATGGGTTTATTCTCATTATCATAATACTGAGGTTTGGAAGACATGCAATTCAGCTGCAATTCTTAAAAAGCAATGAAACACTGGTTTATTAATTAAATAAAGGCTATTTATTGGAGGGCAAGTGCAAACTAGAAATACAGACTACACATCTAAAAATGTGACAAAACCAAGAAATTACTACTGTGACTGTTAGTAGGAACAGCAATGTTTACAACAGCAAAGTCACAATAAACTCAATATCTGGAAGAAGTTTAAGATTTGTTGCAAGACAAACAGCCGACACAGAGAGCTGTCAGATTATGCTTAACTTTCATTAACAAGCAGTTAGCTTAACAAGCACAAATGGGCGCTCTTCTGAAATATGACTCATATTCAAGTACGTTGACTTGTTAGCCACTAAAATAAAGTTATGTTAATGGATTTATAACTCACAAAGGTTCAAGTCGCTCTACTGAGTTCGGAAAAGTTGGAAATATATTCACAGATTCAAACTTCCCGGATCAATAATTCATAAGTGAAATATTGCCGGCAGCAGGAGACCAGTGATGTGTGGAGTGATTTTGGTGACACTACACTGAATATTAGTGATGTTAATGAATATTATTCCCAATGAAAATCCCCCAAAATTATGGCAAAGCACATTTGTCCAAACTAACAGTTGTAGAATAACCAGTAGGAGACCATTGATGTGTGGAGTGATATTGGTGACACTACACTGAATAATAGTGAAGTTATTGAATATTTTTTGTAGTACCTCTTTTCGGTGTTGCACTTTGTAGACGGTCCCTGCGCCCTTGTCTCACAGACGGCTGACCATAGAGACCAGTGTTATTGTCCAGCCGCTTGTTTTGATGAAAATACAGTTGTAGCTAATTGTCTACCTTACTGATCCGGGAAGTTCGAATCTGTGAATATATTTCTAACTTTAACGAACTGCTCCACTGTCACGTCTCATCTATGTGCGTGGTGGAGTTCTCCATGAGGCAGGCTCGCTCACTCTCTCTCTCTCTCTCTCTCTCTGTGAGCTGCAGCGGACAGAGAAGCGGCTTTAAAGGCTCAGCACACACAACACCATATTACGTACAAAATGCGTTCGGTAGTTTTTTTCACCTCGCTTTGCACAACAGGAATTTATTTATTCATTAAAAAAACACACAAAAAGGGCACTTTATAATACGAGGCAAAAAGGGCAGGGGCTCAAGCACCCCTTAGGCCTTATGTGTGCACGTGCCTGCGATGATCTCATGTGAAAGCCTCTCAAACAGCAGCAGCATCTCAAAATGACACTTAGAGCACAGCAAGCGAGCTCAGCCGGTTTTGATATGATATGTAACTGACTTATGTGGTAGGATTTAGTTCGGTAAAGTTGGAAATATATTCACAGATTCAAACCTCCCGGATCAATAACTCATAAACGAAACATTGTTAAAATACAAACAACAACTCTTAACTACCATAGTAGTAAGGTAGACAACAAGCTACAACTGTATTTTCATCAAAACGAGCGCTCCTCCGGGCTGGACATTAACACTGGTCTGTATGGTCAGCTGTCTGTGAGACGAGGGCGCAGGGACCGTCTACAAAGTGCAACACCGAAAAGAGATACTACAAAAAATATTCAATAACTTCACTATTCAGTCCTTCCCGAAAAACACAGAGTTTTTTTATGATTGTTGCGGACAAAAATCCTTGATTATGCAGCACGTTTTCTTAAAAAAATGCGATGGAATATGCGGGATATTTATGCAATTTTATGCGATGAAATTGCGGGAACTTGCAAAAATCGCGGGAACTTGCAAAAACTGCGGTTTGATGAAAAAGAGAAAAAAAAGTGATTCCCCCAACACCCTGTTCTCGCTAGGCTACTACCTTAAAGGAGAACTTCGGTCGATTTAAACATGCAGCTTCATTGCTCAAGCTACCCTTAACTTGCCAGTACCGAAGACGCGAACACATTTGGTCCAACCATTACAGAGCTCCGTGAACGGAGATTTAGCGTTTACAGCTAACAGCATGGGGTCAGAACTTTACACTGTGTTTTAAGCGTCTTAACATGCTCCACATCTCACACCAAAAGTTATGCAACATCAGCAGACACCTTACAACACAGCACTGTAGCGTGTATGACTCAAAATGAATAAAAAAGTAGTTAAAACAGTGTGTTTGTGCAAGGAGCTACATATCGGTTTGTTGACATCCGTGTGTTCCGGTAGCTAGACCAAACGAGTCAATCCGTCGAGCGTGCGCTCAACAGGCTTAACAGGCTATTGTAAGGCTCATGGCTCATGACAGGCTGTAACATGGACATGTACATTATGAACAGAAACACGAAAATGCTGGAATATGTTTACGTCTCCGCCAGTGAGGGAGTAAGCGCACGCTCGACGGATCGACTAGTTTGGTCTAGCTACCGGAAGACGCCGATGTCAACAAACAGGTAAGTGGCTGCTTGCACAAACACACTGTTTTAACTACTTTTTTATTCATTTTGAGTCATACACGCTACAGTGCTGTGTTTTAAGGTGTCTGCTGATGTTGCATAACTTTTGGTGTGAGATGTGGAGCATGTTAAGACGCTTAAAACACAGTGTAAAGTTCTGACCCCATGCTGTTAATGCTAACTCTCCGTTCACGGAGCTCTGTAATGGTTGGACCAAATGTGTTCGCGCCTTCAGTACTGGCAAGTCAAGGGTAGCTTGAGCAATGAAGCTGCATGTTTAAATCGACCGAAGTTCTCCTTTAATGTAAAGAGTCATTTCTTATTACTTCCTATGATAAGCAAGCATACTACATCACAGAAAGTGCTGAGAATATTTAAGTTCTCAGTTTGTTTTATTTCAGACCTTAATAAACACGTGGCTCAAGCTTACAAAACATTGATGAGTCAAACAAGTTCTGTAGCTTTACAAAAGGAATATGCTACAACTTCTGTAAAAATGAATAAATAAAATATAAAAAAAATAATGTGTGCTTCCTGTTTTACAGAGGTAGCGATACAAAACAGACATCTTCTGTTAAAATAAGTGCTTCCAATGCACAAAGTACAATCTCTTACTGTAATGTAAATTTACATACTACTAATATACTTAAAACTTTAAGGTTTTTGAAACTAGTATGATTTTTTGTTGGCAAATGAGACTGATTTGCGGGCTTCATCATGGCTTAATCACGGGATTTGCAGCTTTTCGATGATGTCCACGTCGTGTAATTACGTCACTTCATAACGTTTCCATGGCAACGGGGGGGAAATGGCTGCTCTTGTGTGAAGTAAACGCAACATTTTTCAACTTTCTGCTAATGACTGTTTTGCAATGAAAATGCAGGGATTATGAAATCATGCAAGCCCTGCATATTTTGCGTGGAAATCAGCAATTTATGCAGCGAAAGTGCGGCGTATTTGAAAAAATACAGCCCCCGCATAAATATGCGGACTTTGCCTGATTATGCATTGAATTATGCGATCGCATAATCACGTTTTTCTGGAGGGACTGATTCAGTGTTGTGTCAGCAAACTCACTCCACACATCAATGGTCTCCTGCTGGTTATTCTACAATTTTTTGTTTGGAAAAAATGTGCTTTGGCATAATTTTGGGGAATTTCTATTGGGAGAAATATTCAGTACATTTACTAATATTCAGTACCTTCACCAAATTCACCTAAGCACAACCCTCCTAAAAAAAACTGTTTTCTAATGTAACAATAACTTAATATTGGTATTAAAAAATGTTTTAGGGGCGCTGTTTAGCTCAGCGGGTAGAGCGCGCGTCCCATGTGCCGAGGCTCTGCAGCGGACCTGTGTTCAACTCCCGGCCTCGGTCCCTTTGCTGTGTGTCACTCCCCCTCTCCCTGTTTCCTGTCATATCTTCAGCTGTTCTATCAATAAAGCCATAAAAGGCCCAAAAAATATTTAAAAAAAAATGTTTTAATACATAATTCATGTCTTATTATATATTAGGATGTTATGGTATCAATCTGAAAGGTAAATCATCAAATTCTACTCAATGGCCTTTGTGCCCTGTCATGTGGCCTTGTTGCCCCTAAAAAAAAAAACAACAACAAGTGAAGGCCTAATGGCCTTGCCCCTAAAATGACGAAATTCCCTCCCTGGATGTAACGTGACAAAATATGGAAAAGTTCAAGGAGGGTGAATACTTTTGCGAGCCACTGTACATGACAGAAACAGGTTCATTTTTGGGTCCATAGACTGAGTATGAGAGTCTTCTCTGGCAAGACAGCTGGCAAGGTGTATCTTTTTCAAACTTTCAAATTTTACTGGAGCTAATGGTTTAAATTCTGTCCAAAGAATTGTCATTTTGACACAAAATAATCTACTGATAATTCTGTAATGATTGTGTTTTGGGGGAAAAGTTATTTTGCACCAGTTGTGCATCATGTAACCTGAACTACTAAATAACACACATATGTGATCACAGGCAGTTTATGATGAGGGCTGTTTGAATTCAGCATGTGATTGGAATATTTAAGTGACTGTTGTGTTGTTGTTTTTTCATGTTTACAGGCAGAAATATAAAAGCACTTCACAGAGGTAAGACACACACACACACACACACACACACACACAATTTCATTTAAATTACTGGTTGAGGCGGAAAGCGTTTCAATTACCCAAGAGAGAAAAGCCCAAAAACAACAGCTCCTTGCAGATTTAACCAATGATGATGATACAAATTTAATATTATAAAAAATGTAAGTTGTAGGGTTTTTTTAGGGAAAGGAAGTGCCTGAATGTCTGTAGACTTGAACTTTAATTCTCACCCACTCCATCTCCATGTCTGATTCTAGCTGTAACGATGGATAATAAAACAGATTTCAATCAGTTTACAAGAAGGTGTTTCGTTACCTTGACAACGGCACTATGCCTTGCCACAATGGTGTCTTCACATCTCCCTGCAGTCAGTCTGTTGTTAAAACAATTGCTTCATCCTTCATATGAGGAGAGAATCACAGCCGAGGCGAGGCTGTGATTCTGTACATACATCTATTCATCCATCTATCCGTTCACTCTCAGTTTGCACACCAGGACATGTATAGAATGCCACTTCACACCCACTCAGCAACTCCTAGCATGAACATACTGAGATCAAATTCAATTGAAGTAAAGAACAGTGTTACAGTGTTGTGGGAAGCCTTTTGTTTTCAATAAGAAAGGAGAAGATTAATATGGAACATGAAAGAGGTTCAGAATAGCTTGGAATAGCTTAAAATTGTGACATGAACTGTTCTTCTGGCTGATGAGAATATGGGAAGAATAAATGGATACCACAACCATGCCTTAAAGGTGACATGTTTAATTCCTGAAGGAGACTCCTACTTCTTAATGTGGGAGTGAGATGATTGACACGAGGCAGTAAACAGATTTTCATGTTTTGGTTCTGGGGTGTGAAGAGGGAAGCATCTGTGTGGATGCAAAGCATGAAGACTGGTACCTCTTTCTGTAAGTAGCAGGTGTAAGAAGACTGCAGACAAGATTTCTTAAGACTGCCTTAAAGAGCCCTAACAATATATCAATTGGCCAATATTATCAGCCAATATTGGCCAATCACAGATTTACTGGTTTTCGTCAAACATATAGATAGAAAAACCTCTTTTTAAGCACTGTTATCATTGTATACAATAAAGTTAGTGACACTGTAACATATCCTGCCTCTGTAACATGTATTTTTGTTTTTGATCACCACATTTCAGGGATGATCTAAAATAATATGAATATGTATGAATATTGGCTTTCATACAGATAACATGATGTTTTCGCCCCCTTATATTTGTATCGCCATTTTCTCCATAAATCAAGTATCAGTCAGTCTCTTTTGCTCATTTTAAGGTGTATTAAGAAGAGTACAATACATCACAATAGAGGACATGACCGTATACAATGAATGTGGTTTTGTGTTGCAGCCGATAAGTATCGATCTCCGAATACAATGTAACATGGACGAGAGTTAAGGTGTAACACTACTGTCTTCCGGCAACAACGCGATGCGATATCTCACGTGACTTTTCTGGCTTTTTATTTTAGTATTGTGTCTTATATGAGGCCTGCTTTTTCAACTTCAAGGTCAATATTGTTTTCGCTAATGACAAAACAACGAATTATCCGTGCATTTATATAGAACTAAGCTTGAAGAGCGGTCCACCTTAACTCACCTCCATGTTAAGTCGCATTCGGAAATCGATACTTCTCCACTAGCAGGACGACGGTGAGCACAACAAGCATCTGCTAATGTGTTGTTAAAAAAACTTTATTTTCAGTAAACTCTGTGTACACAAACAATGTTCTCAATGCTCAATGTTCATGTGTAGAGACCCCGGTGATACTGCTAGCAAAGTTTCATGTTGTGTCAAGCCGTATCAGTGTTTTAAAAATAGAGATTTTGATGATATCATAGTAGTGCCTGTAGCACTCCCATTGAAAAGGAGTTTGACCTGACAACGGAAATACGGTCAATCTTAAAGGTCCCATATTATGAAAAACTGACTTTTTCTGGTATTTGGTGTGTTATTTTGGGTCTATGGTGCTGCCACACGCCTAAAAACTTTGAAAAAAGACCATCCATGCTTTTTTGAGTGAGATACAGGTTTCTGACAGTGTCCTCCTGCAGTGTCCAGATGAGCGAGTCAAATTTGGCTTTGGATGTCTACGTCATCGACTGATCATTTGCATATTACCACACACTGTCCCCTCCCTTCACCGCATACCTAAGGTGGCTCCACCCACCAGCTACAGCGTTACCTTCTTGGAGATCTGCCATTATGTTATGAAAACACCATGTCAGAGCCCAACCCGAAGTGCTCTGTTGTTGGCTGTAAAGAGGAGCACACAACACTCCATCGTGTCCCAGCCGCAGAGGACAGAGGAGCAGCATGGATTTATTCATTTTTGAAGGCAACGTCCCAGCTACAGTTAGCAAAAACTGTTTGTGTGTGCTAACCACCTCCAGACTGACTGTTTCTCCAACCTCGGTCAGTACAAGGCAGGAGTAGTCCAGAGACTTTTTTCTAAACGGTGGGGAACTTCCAACTTTGCGTGGAATACCTGCAGATGAGGGACATGTAAGTATATAAATAATTAGCTGTGTGTCTGTAGATAAGGGTGAACTCTTGAGTGATGTACTGTGTGTTTTGACATTGAGAACAAGGTAATGTTAGCAGCTTACCGCTAACGTTAGCTTCTGACCACACAAGTTAGTGCTACAGCATAATCATTGTGTGTAGTACGTTTCTGATCTTGCACACTATGTAATACGTGTCCTAGGGAAATGTCTGCATGTACAAATGTTACCTGTGTTTATTTAGCAATTTTACACAAACTAACCAAGCAGTGTCACATAGTACAAGCTAACGCTAATCGCAAGCTTCCAAGCCAATGCTAACCGCGAGCCTGTAGTTCGCCATCAACACGGTCACCACATGCAAACCCAGAGACCCGGTCGGTCAAGCGGTACATACACACACCCTCCACCGGGTCTAAGTTGTCAGGATTTTGTGAAATAATGCATTTGAAAATGTTTTCTAAACTGGAATATGTTGGCATAGGCCGGGGCAAAACCAGTGTACTGTTGACTGCTACATAGAGTTTAGATTTCCTGCCCGAGCCCGACCGCTATCCTCGGCCGGGCCAGGCCCTTGACCAAGTATTTGTGTGTTTTTGTTTTTAATAACTCAAAATAATGACCATATTTCCAGCTAGAAAACGCGCATTTCTCTCCTCCCTCCATTTTTGTATTGCTCCGTGGTGTACACGTGAGTTATCCTCATGGCTAAAACGTGACTTGAGACGTACGTGACATCACTCCCCGAGACGCAAGAAGAAAGCAAAAATATATATTTTTACCAAGGAAAATGACAAAAATAATTGTAGAGCACAGTGACTTGAAGAAATACCTTTAATCTGATTACTGGTTTGGAAATATTTGGAAAGCGTTAGATTACTTGTTACTGAAAAAAAGTGGTCAGATCAGAGTAACGTAACGTGTTGCAGCCTTTAGTGCTCGAATTATACTGTAACAGTGCTGTCATGTGTTACTCCTATCCATATCTGGGAATGCTGTGCAGGTAAATTAAACTGTGATCACTTGAGAACATTTGCCCATTTCTTGAAATTGTTTTCATGTTTGATTGTCTTTTTACTGTTCAAGACTCTACCTGGCTGCACTGCATTACAATGAGAAGGCTGATAGAGGACAAGCCACCACATCATCAGGAGATCCTCTTTTCAAACTGAGCTTTCCAAAGTCCAGGAAAGAGAGAGTGCAGAGCCAAACCCGTGAAGACAGAGACGACATTCCGTAAGTTTTACAATCTTTTATTTGAACCTCACAAATTAAAATAAACATGGACACACAGACATCACACAAAAGGATGAAAACAAACACAAACACTTAAAATCTGAATTCTTTTAAGATGGTTTTCTAAATAAATAATGAGGAGAATTGTATAAATAAGAAGTAATTAGGAGAAATAAGAGAAACTTTACAACACTGCAGCACAAGGCTTTTTGGTTCTACTGCAATTTTCATGTAAACATACATTTTTGTTTATTGCACTGTAGACTGAGGTGATGCACTGTTGGACCTGATCTTCGAGAAGGTTTTCCAGGACCCTGCCCCATATGTCAACGAGGTGCTGAAACTCATAATCCCTGAAGACCTCTCGGACAACGCAGACAGGCAGCACAACTCTCACTCTCCACCCCAGAGACCCCCAGCACCAGCTTACAAAGCTTCTGTAGGCTATATTGGCTGAACACAATTCAATATAAAGTCAGCACTGAATGTTTACACCCATGGCAACTAGATACTTTCTTTGTTATTATTTTCATATTGATATTGAAGTTGATATATAAAGTCAAACTGTTTTACTTCAGATATTTATTTTCTTTTTATTTCATTCATGTCAACACATGTTTACAAATGTTTTTACAATAAAACATCTTTCCTAACTGTTTTGTGTTCTCATCGTTTGACAATAAAAAAAGAAAAGATAATAAAACTATAAGCAATGTAAGATAGAGGACGCAGTTATGTACTTTTAATCCTAACACTTTTACGATAAATGAATAGTATTTATGGGACTAAAAGCTTACTGCACTATTCCCCTCAGATGTAAAGGTCCATAGTCTGTCCGATAAATGTTCAGTGCGTTCTGCAGTGCAGATACATTCAGGCAGACACGTTACAGGCCGGGAGGGTCCACCATGCATGATGATGCCTCAGGAAGCTGCTGTAGTCTTCGTGTAACCTAGAAATAATGAAAGGTAAGTGAGTGACAATAGATTAGAGAAAAGAGAGACAGCAAAATGACAACCATGTTTGCCCAGTGTTCACACTTAATTGTGGTATTTCCATACAGCAGATATTCTTGGGTTCTGTAGGCATTTGTTCACAATTGCCACAGGAACACCTGTTTTTATGCAGAATTTTGATCATTCATGATCAACTATGATCGCTAATCATGTCGCATTGTTTCTTTGGTAATATATTTAAAGTTTATAAACTGTTGTAACTGGTTAAAAAACTATTCTGATGGTAAAGAGGTGATGGGAGGCAACTGTGGCTTATTGAAAACTAGTTGTTGAAAATTGCTGGCAGTAGCTAATTACAGGTCGTCACTGCACTGAACTTACCTGGCTACATAAAGGTAAATAATAATATGGGGTTACGCTTTTCTCTTGTAACGGCTATTGCTAAATTGCATCCACGTTACTGCAACTGGACAGCAGTAAACACCAGCCGAGGTTTGGCTAAGCTTTATGATGTAAACACTTGAGGCAGGAGAAGGGGGCTGTTATCTGTAACAACGCGGGGCAGACGGCCAGTAAGCCCGTAAAACTTTTGTTAGTCTGCAGTAACATAAAAGTAATGTCGAGGTAACAAACTTAACTACTAACCACTGAGAAACATCAATGTTCATTCTTGGCTGCTTACTTTCTTGTGGAGCCTCTTGTTGATCTGGGTCGGACCGTAGTCTGTTGTCCGGCAGCCATTACTCCCACAAACTCCGCCGTTGCCATGGTCACATGATGCCGTCCTCACGTCTTCCGCAGGCAGGAAGAGGTGGGCGGCACCGTGGGTGGCACACGCAGTAGCTCATTAGCATTTAAAGGGAAAGGCACTGAAACCAGCCACCTGGAGCAGGGCTGTGAAACTGGTGTTTCAAGAACCCTGCTGTGCTCAATCCTTCAGCTTTTTTCGACCAAAGCATGTTACTAACATTCCATTTAGACATCAAGGAACCATGTTAAGAAGAAGAAATGACCATAATATGGGACCTTTAAAAGTGCATCTTTCGTCGTAATTATGTGTTTACACAAAGGTTTGACTCAGGTACATTAACAAAAAAAGCCTAGGTTGCATTTTGGCGAGAGTTTTGCTTAAAGATATCGCCTCACAATATAATGTGTTACAATTAGGGCATTTAGCAGATGCTTTTGTCCAAAGCGATATACAATAATTCATACATTCATACACTGATGGCAGTTGCTGCCATGCAAGGTGCCTACCAGCACATCAGGAGCCGTTTGCAGTTTAGTATATGATCCAAGGACACTTTGACATGCAAACCAGGGGAATCGAACCAGCGACCTTGCTTTTTGTAAGTTATTTTGAATTTGTCATTTTTGATAAGTGAAGTCTAAGCATAGCAGCAAGTATTATTTACTAAATTAATGTATTGGCCATTTAACCTGTTAAAAGCAAGTAGAATATACAGCATTTGTTCAAGTTTACCATGTGACAGCAGTTAGTGACCGCCATGATTTGAGGAGAACTTGCACTCCTTACCTCAGGAGTCAATACAAAACAGGCCAGGACTTGTACCAGTGCTGCTGACTTCAGCTAGATGATGGCTTGGACTCATTTTACGTGAATATTCTTGGGAGTGGACATGTGTGAGTATGTTTATGTGCTTGCTAAACTTTTGAACATTCCTGTTAGCTGTCAGCTGAAGTCATTGTTTGGTTAATGAAAATACTTTTTGTGGCCTGTTGCAGGTAAAGTGATTCTTCAGAGCTTCAGACTCATCATCCTATGGCAATATTCACCATTTTGAATAGGAAGTGTGGCATTTTAATTCGAAGAGTCTTTTATTGGGGAAAGGGTGGCTCCCAGCTGGACACATCACACACTCGCCAGGGCAGGAGTTCACTTGATACTAGTGAAAACATCATATTTCAGATGCAGATGAAGTCTCTGAAAAAAAGAAATGACTACTCTCTCCTGTGTTTAGTTCTCTGTACACAAGGAATTACCACCACAGAACTAAAGGCAAAGTTCCTCCCTTCTCAGAACATCAGTACATTGCCACTCATTGCATTGTAGACAACTGTGTGTGTAATGTGCATGTAAACTGTTGCGCCTGTTTGTTCCTGTATAAACTGCAAGTGACCACAGCACCAGCTCTCCAGGAAAGAAACACACAAACACTTGAGAAGCAAACGTGTCGGCTACTCTGTCTTGAAATATCCGTTTCAATATATTGTGACATAGGTATTGCTAAATGACACCAGGAAGATCAGAGGGGGATTAGTGCCTTTCATACCAAGTTTAACTTACTGTACATTATTTTATTTTAAGAGTCTTGATAACATATTGAATTACTTATAATAACTTACAATATTGGTCTTTAATATATTTATCCAGTTTTGACTTATCCTGACTTGACTAAACAGCCATTGTAATTTCTCATATACTAACAAACTGACTCAAAAAATATGTGGTATATTATGTGCAGGGCCATTTCTGTTTTTTGGGGGGCCCTATGCAAGATGCATAGGTCATTGGGTATTGAGAATAAAAGTCTCTTAACAGACTAGGGTCCAGAATGAGGGAACGCTTGGTCCAGGAACGTTCCTCCGGCCCATACCCCTCCCAATCCACCAGGTATTGAAAACCCTGGCCCCACCTCCGCACATCAAGCAGATGCTGGACAGTGAAGGCAGGGTGGTCATCGACGATCTGGGGGGGTGGAGGGGGTTCGGCTGGAGGGGACAGTGGGCTGGTGGAAACCGGCTTCAGGAGGGAAACATGAAAGTATGGGTGTACCAAGAGGGCAGGAGGAAGCAATAGCCTCACCACCGTGGGATTTATTATCCGGTCAATTTCGTAAGGGCTGATGTACCTAGGTGCCAGTTTCCGGGAGTCAGTCTGTAGGGGAAGGTCCCGAGAGGACAACCAAACTCAGGCACAGTGGTCCGGTGTAGGTCCGCTAACCTCTTGTTCCGAGCCGTCGTGTTGGTGAGGGCTGCCCGGTACTTCGTCCGTATAGTAATTCTGTTTAAGCCCCTGTAGTCAACACAGGAGCGAAGGGTCTTGTCGTTCTTGTCCACAAAGAAGAAGCCCGCCCCCACAGGAGAGGCGGAGTGACGACTAAGTCTGGCTGCAAGGAAGTCTGTAATGTAGGTCTCCATGGCCTCCCTTTCTGGTTTGGAGAGATTGTAGGCGGTAGGGGGGCACCAGGGAGTAAATCTATGCCACAGTCATTGGGTCTGTGGGGTGGCAAGGATTGGGCGCGATCCTTGTTGAAAACCTCCTGGAGGTCATGGTATTGTGCAGGGACAAGAGTGAGGTCAACTGGTCTGGGGGGAGGTGGTGTAGCAGAGACTGTGGTAGGAACAGTGGAGTGAAGGCAGTGCGAATGACAAAAAAGGCTGCATTTGGTGGTGGCAGAGGTGGACCAGTCAATGTGGGGATTGTGCAGCTTTAACCAAGGGAGGCCTAACACTAGAGGGGTAGTCGGTGAGGAAATTATAAAAAGAGAAATGGATTCTTGGTGGTTACCAGAGAGGAGCAGTGACAGAGGTGCAGTGCGGTGAGTGACTCGACCTAGCAGCTTCCCGTCGAGAGCAATCACATCCTTAGCTGTGGGTAAGGGCTCTGAGGGAAGGTTAAACTGGGAGACAGGGCAAGAGTCGATAAAATTGTCATCAGCACTGGAGTCCACGAGAACTTCCAGGGGAAAAGAAACTTGAGACCAAGACACAGTACCTTTAAGCTGGAGTCGTCGAGTGGGGCAGGAAGGGACAGAGGTATGGCTCACCAGTGCCCCTCCTGTGGCTGGTGAGCCTGCTCTTTTGGCAGGACTGGGCACTGGGCGAGAAGTGGCCGGCTTGACCACAGTAAATGCAGAGCTCAAGGCGCCATCATCGTTCAACAGGGGAGAGCTTCGTCCTACCCAGCTGCATGGGTTCCTCCATGCTGGGGGGCGATGAGGCCGCCGATGGAGAGCCACTGGAGACAGATGGAGCAGGAGGTGGAGGGGATTCTGACAGCAAACTCATAATAAAAGCAATCGTAGACCTATCTGTCGAGTAGGTTGAATGCTACTGATCAAAAACTAGTGAGCACTGATGGAGAAACTGGCTACAGGTTCCTAAAACTCCTGAGTACCTGGCAGGTGTGGGGATGAAGGGCTCACAGGGATGGTTGGGTGGAGGAACCAAAGCGGACTCTGGAGGGTAGTCCGGAGCTGGAGCTGAAGCTGGTACTGGAGCAGGAAGGTTGAGGAGGTGTGTGGACACCTGGTCCAAATGACCCTCGAGTTGAATGACTCCTGAAGAAAGGTGGCTAAGCGTGTCCATAATTTGCTTAAGAACCTCCTCCTGTTGGCCCATAAGGACTCCTTGACTCACTAAAGCCTGTCGGAGTGCAAAGGTCTCTGCGGGGTCCATATTGGCCAGATAATTCTGTTAAGGCCTACTGAGTGTTGGACCCCAAAGCAGAGACAGACTGGCATGCAGGTGCAAAAAATGTTTATTCTAACAAAACTCCACAAGTGAAGGAACAAAAGGTGTCCGGCAAGGCAGGCCGGGAAACTCCAGTGCCAGGAAGGCACTCAGGCCCAGGGCAAAAGCAGGTACTCGGGCAACAAGGCAGCGAGGTACATGGAACTGAAAAAACACACGAGGAAGAGAACATGTCAGTACTTATTTGCAAAACACAAGGCAGCAAAAAACTCACAAACGAACATGGTCAGCTCCACTGACAAGATGGAATTATCTGGCAGGGGAGAAGGGTGAAGACCAGAGGTGTATATATAGAGGTAGTGATGAGTGAGTGGCTGCAGGTGTGCCTCGTCAGCCAAGCCCTGCAGAGGGGAAAGAACAAGGAGGCGGGGAAAACAGACAAGGGAAAAACCATAAAGCATAACCATATCCATAAAGATCTATTACATTTTAAGTTAAAGAGGAAAACAGGCTAGAGTCGTGAAAACCTCTCTCAAATTAAAATCAAACATCTCAAATTGAGGGCGGCTGTAGCTCAGTGGGTAGAGCAGGGCAGCTAGTGCCCTTGAGCAAGATAATTAACCCCAAATTGCTCCTGATGTGTGGTTGGCACCTTGCATGGCGGCCTATGCCATCAGTGAGGGCCCTGTGATGAGCTGGCGACTTGTCCAGGAAGTACCCTGCCCTCGCCCAGAGAAAGCAGGGATTGACTCCAGCAAAAACCCCTGTGAACCCACAAATAAAAAAAGGGATAAAGTGCGATAAAGCGGTTAAAGACAATGGATGGATGGGTGGATCTTAAGTTGACCCATCCTAGCAAGTTGAACTGATAATACAAGGTAAACAATGAGGATCCTCTGTATGTCAATAAATTAAACTAATGCAGTGTTCCTCAAAGATGTTTATTTTAAATTGTAAAGCATCCTGGTCAGGGGGTGCTAAAGGCGGCCAGGCTGCTTCCTGGTCTGCGACTCCAAATATTTCAGAATTGCTCTTGCAAAGACAAAACTCCACGGGTTACCAAGCAAAATAGTGGGCAGAACTGATGGTCATATACAGTATAGTTTACTTTAAATTTACTTTCATTTCTGTTATTATGATTATTTTGATTAAAACAATAATACATCAAAAACATAACTAAACTGTAGGAATGTAGGCACATTTGTTCAAATTATATTGTCACAATAAATATTCTAATAAATGTAGTAAAGAAAGACTGCAACTAAATCAGCAGAGTGAATGGAAAACCACTCAGAGCAATAATCCACTGCCACAATATTCCATAATAATCCACAATAGGCCTAATATGTATTAGTGTTGTTTAACACACTTCACATTAGAAACCTATAAACTGAGGACACACTAAAATTGATAAATTAATCATGAAAATAATCCTAAAGGAATGTTGGGTGAGCATAGGAGGTCTATGACGGACCAGCAGCTCCCACTGGACAAGGACATAGCAGACATGACAGACATCTGCCTAACAACAAACTCTCCCTCCCAAACGTGATGCCAATGAACTGGACCTGCTATAATTCACCAAAACGGGTGTCACTTCAGTCAGTCAGTCTCATGGTATTCACATATCACATATATATTTTATTTTAGCCCTTTCCTAAAGCAAACACTTAAAGTCCGCGTAAAATAAATGTGTTATGAGTTTGTCACACCACAGAAACATGTGTCATTGACCACTGAGCCAAATTTGAAAGATTAAAAAAATTGCTAAGTATACAAAATTAGGTCTCAAAATCATGGAAAAACAAGCACTTCTCTCTGCTGTGAAACGCTGGGGGCGTGTCAGTTAGAGGCGCTGGAACCACGCCCGGGAGGGGAGCCTCCACCGTGTACTGTACAAGGACGTAACCTACAGTAACAATGGAAGCTAGCAGCGTCATCGGACGGACCCAGTCCGACCTGATTGAGCCATCAGAGCCAGAAACTGACTCTGAGTCAGACACTGATGGTGCTCAGCCTTGTTCCTCACAGTCCATGTTTTACATTACACACCAACGTAAAACCCCAGTCTACATATAATTCCTTGTCATAGCTATATTGGTGCACATAAAATATTACCTGTGGATTATCATTGTGCTGTCAGAGGGACTCCGCTCAGGGAACGAGACCAAATCATGTCATGATTAAATGCAATAACATTTGCTAACAGTACATGGGCATGACAGGATGCACGATGAAAAATCAATTCTCTGGATTTGCACCTTCAGCAAAATGCATTTAATTGCCCAAATGTACAATAAGCACACACTTACACTCCCTGGTGGGCACTTTATGCACGTTATGGCGGAGATTAGAGTGCCTTTTGTCGGCGGGACGGAGAGGGTCGCAGGCGGGCACACAATGCCGGGGGCGGAGTTGAGAGCATCCACTGTCGGCGGGACGGAGATGGTCGCAGGGGGGCACATAATGCAGGCGGCCATGATGGTGGCACCCGCTGTCGGTGGGACGGGAGGATGCAAGCTGGGGAGGGTCGGTTCGGCCCCACTGACCAGCGTCAACGGACTCCTCAGATATCCAGACTTTACCTGGTGACAGTTGCTGTAACTATCGGGGGTAAAGTGGACACTGCAGGGACGGGTGATGGTGGAGATTTTTAACTCTCCACAGTAGCTCCTCTTGACAAAATCGATCCACCATTTCCATACGTTGTCGTCCGTAGGAAACTTAAATACGCTAACAGCGCCGTTACCCTGCACACTGTGGCATCCAGGAAAGATACACCAGTGATGTGGAGGAGACATGACTGTTTAGCTGACTGGTTGACTGGTTAGCTAGTTGCAAACTATTCTAAGAGATGCTATCCAAGACTCGAGAGCGAGCGGAAAAACCACTGAAGTTAATGCACTGATTGTATTTATACTGCTTCCGCAGCAGGGCCGGGTTTATGCGAATCATGGCCGCATTACGTAACGCAGCCATGATTTCTGACCCACCCATTAAATCCTGAACACAGACATTTTAAAACACAGTTTGTGAGCCTAGCTCCAAAATTTAATTCTAAATGGTTGAATGGCTTTTTACATGTTTTAAGGAAATACATTTATGACCTATTTAATGTGTTTAGTAGAAAATGGCTGAATTTGCTTCACACGGACTTTAAGCCAGCTAAAAATTTGGATTAAAGCTCCCCCTCCACCCACATCATGAAAAAAACAACAAAAAAAACTTACTTTTATCCTGTGAGCGTTTTTCTTCATCTAGGTTCTTCTATTTTCTTTTTTCTGAACCAGATTAATGGTTTGTTTTGATGCCATGCCATGAATGACCAGTGGCTCAGGGCTCATCTGTCTCGCGGCCAACACCTGCCTGTGTATAAATACAGTGCATCCACTGAGCTTTTGGCGAGACCCTCATGATAAGTGCCCTCAGCCCCTTTTTTTTTCAGCCATGGACTGTGCTCCATCTGTGCAAACACCCAAACAGTTCTCCCATTCCATTATGTGTTCTGCCAGGTAACTGTCAATAATACTCAAGAGCTCGTCAGCTGTAGGTCTCTTCGCCACATATTTGGAAAACAGCAAATCTTCATCCAACGACTTGGATGTGAAGAATTGAATATAAGCAATAAGCAGCCAGTCTTTATTGCTGGCCTCATCCACTTGTATGGCCAAACCGGCACCTTTCAGTTTTTCCACCGGTTGATCTTCCAGGTCATTCGAAATGTCACATATGCGCAGGGAGTATGAGCTCCTCCGCTATCGTGTCTCGCTTCTTACATTTTGCAATTCTGTATGCAGCCCTGTATGATGCTAGTTGTGCTTTGCTGCTTACCGATGCTGTTGTTTTAATGTGGTTTTCCTGCTTGCGGTATTCATCCAGTTTTCTCTTGAAGAAATCTGGTGGCTTACTGACATGAGAGGCGTGTAATGTCTCCAAATGTCTTTTCAGTTTATTGGATCTCATGCTCTCAGCTGCCAGAGTTTTCAGGCACAAAACACAAACGGGTCTCTCCTCCTTTCCTGCCACATTCACTATGAATCAAAGGGAAAGATATGCGTTGTCATGATTTCTGGATTTGGGCTTTGGCGGTTGGTCATCATCACCATTGCCCGATTTGTCAATGAGATTTAAAATTTTCAAATTCAGAAACAAATAGGTTATTACAGTTTCTAAACAGACCCAATGACATCAGACCTTAAAGGTCCCATATCATACTGTTTCATCAATTTCACACAGCTGTCAGAGGTTCAACAGCACTGTATTCGAAATGCTTTGCCCCAAACCCATCCGTAGTCCTGATTTTCAGCTGTCTAAAAGTTGCTCAAGTGAGCTCTACTGAGAGCAGGTTGTTTCTGTGCCTACACCTTTTAATGCTAATGAGCTCCATCTGTCAAGCCTGCCTTACCTGCTACACACCCCTCTCAGGGAGAGGATGCCGCTTGTGCTAGCAGTAGCATGCGCTAATGTTTTACAGTGGATGTCTCGCTATGGCTTGCCGAGACGCTGTCGTTCAACCATACCAGTTTGACCGAGAATCGGACCCAGAAGGAGAGGCTCCTAAATAACTACAGACTCTGCGGCTGCAGCAGGATGTTTCAGAATGGTTTGTGTGTCTGAATAATGTAAGTTTTTTGTATGTGTTGTGACAGTTACTACCATGTAGCTAATGGCTAACAGCTAGCGAAAGCTGTGTTTGTCTCCAGCACAGTCTCCAAACTCTTGGACACTGTTCGCATCGTCTCTGTCTCCAGTCGGCATGTTTCCAGACTTTTTACTGTGACAACCGAGCTCCATCCTAATGTTATTAACATTAAACTCACTTCAAACGGCATTCCATAGTGGACCGAAGTGGAGCTAACTAGTTAGCCAATTTCTAGCTGACTTCACCATACTATAGGCAACTGTAAATACTATCAAAATGTGGCGACACTTACCTGTGGCTCGGGTGCAGTTGCTAGCAGCAGTTGGGACTGATCCTTTTACGAGGGTCAGTGTCGAGGCAAAGCCAGCTTTGTACTGACCCTCGTTACTGAAACAGTCCGATGTGAAGTGGTTAGCACACACATACAAGCGAACCGGAGCCGGCACGTTGTCGTTAAAAATGAAATGCAACCACTGTTCTGTTGTTCTGTAGCTTGGACAGAATATAGGCACTTTTGTTGATTTTTACAACCAACAACAGAGCAATTTGCGTGTCTAACTTTGAGCGACGACATTGCGAAACACTGCTATCTTACCACTGGACACACCGAACTTCACATCGGAGATGGAGGCCCCCTCTCGGATATCTCCTATCACTGCGCAGAGGAGGCCGGCTTATGAAAATGACTCCTTTCGTTACGTAACAAAAGGAGCTGAATCTGAACAGCCTGTAGGAGCGCCATTTTACCAGTGGGTGGGCTGCAGAGACCATGGAGGACTCGTTTGCTTTCCTCATTCTGAGAGTTGGCAAGCTCAGGGAGGACCAGCTTATATATGTAGAGACCAGAGAAAACGTGTTTTTTCATAATATGGGACCTTTAAGGAGAAAGGATGTCAACTTTGGAAGAATAACAACTTTGATTGCTCTTCATCAACATAGATTGACCACTAGATCTCTTTTGGGCTGTAAATTGTGGGGGTTGCCAACATTCATCATTGAGTGTGTTTCGCACTGCTCCTCTCCTTCTATTTACCCCCAGTGTCTGAAATTGTCAGAACTGTCAACAAAGATATGCAAATGTATGTCTTGTGTTTCATATTATCATTTGGATAATATGAAACTCTAATGCTGCTCTCTGCTTCAAAATCTGTTAATTTACACGTGGCACTGGTATTTTTAATGACTGTGAAATATTTTTTGGATGCAGCCAAAGCTAAGGCCTCAGAGTCATTACTCTGTCTTTTAACTGTACTATTCTGTTGTTAGGTTTTACTATTGGGAAGTGTGTTTAAGCTGCTCAAAACAACCTGGTCAGCAGAGGGTGTTTTACACATTCAGGTAGCATATCTGTAGCTTAGTAAAACAGTAGAAGAAGTAATAGTGTGGGATGAATGAGCCTATGAACGCCACTGAAGAGATCTTTTCTGACCAAATGGCATATGGGGTCAAGGTAAAGTCTGAACAAGTGAGTCTTGAATCTTTTGCGGAAGATGGCGAGTAACTCTGCTGTCCTGACATTCGTCGGGAGTTCCTTCCACCACTGAGGCACCAGAATAGAGAAGAGTCATGACTTTGTTGAGCGACTTTTGTTTTCCCTCAGCGATGGCGATACCAGCCAGCCAGTTGATGTAGTGAAGCGAAGTGCTTGCACTGGGGTTGTGGTTTGAGCAGTGTTTGGAGGTAGATGGGTGCATGTCTGCCAGACATTCCAAGATGCGCGTTGCAACATGGGTGTTGGAGGATTGGGGAAAAGAGAGGAACATCTGGGTGCACAGCAGTGGTAAGAGAATCCATGTGATATGATTGCATAGCCTAGTGATCTAGCATCTAATGAAGAAAACAGAATTGTTCCTAGTACTGAGTCTTGAAGGACACCAGTTTCCAGAAATAAAGGTTTGGACAAGGAGCCATTCCATATGACATGAAAGGTGTGATTTGTCAGGTATAATGTGAACTAGGTTAGAGCAGAGTCAGTGATGCCAAGTTCAGCCAGAGTGGAAAAGAGAATTTGGTGGCTGACTGTGTCAAACACAGCAGATAAGTCGAGGAGAATGACGAAGGATGAGGGGGACAAGGCTCTGGCGGCACACACACTGTGAGGAGGGTCGTCTCAGTTGAGTGAGCAGTCCTGAAGCCAGACTGATTGGGGTCAAAGAAGATATACAGGTCGGTAGTTTTGGATGTCAGCTGAGTCTGGGGTGGGTTTTTGTTGGAATGCTTTTACTGTAGCTGTCATGAAAGGAGATGGAATAATGCCTGAAGTGAGGGAGGACTTGATCAGTGCGGTGAGAAATGGCAGGATGTCGTGTGAGATGTCTTTAAGAAGGAAGGAGGGAATTGGGTCAAGAGAACAGGTGGTGGCATGGTTGGACGCTTCTGTACCTCCGGCCTGCAGAAGTGTGAACAGTCAATGCTGGGGATGGGTGGGGTCTTTGAGGATGGAGGCAGCTCTCCTGTGTACTCTGTGGTAGTAGATGCTCTGCAGAGAGGGCAGTGGAGGTCTGGTGATCTTCTCTGCAGTCTTTACCACTCTCTGCAGGCATTAAATGTCTAAATCAATAGTTCTTCTGAACCACAGAGTGTTACTACCAGTCAAAATGCTCTCAACAATGCAGCTGTAGAAGCTGCTGAGGCTCTCAGGTGACATTCACATTTTCCTTAGCCTCCTCAGAAAATACAGCCACTGTTGGGCCCTCTTTACCAGCTGTGTGGTGTTGAGTGACCAAGTGAGGTCATCACTGATGTGGACGCCCAGGTATTTACAGCTGCTCACCCTCTCTACTTCAGAGTAGACAGCTGTGTCATCTGCAAACTTTAGGATGGTGTTGTCTTTGTGGGTTGCGACACAGTCACAGGTGAACAGGGTGTAGAGGATGGGGCTGAGGATGCATCCCTGTTGAGGGCCAAAGTTTGTGATAATGCTGGCTGAAGTCCTATTTCCAATCTTGACAAACTGTTGCCTGCCAGTCAGAAAGTTTAGAAGCCAGTCACAGATGGGGTGCAGATCAAATGTAGACAGTTTGTCAGTGATTTTGTGGGGGATGACTGTGTTGAAGGTGGAGCTGTAGTCCACAAAGTGGGTCCTGATAGGTTGGAGTCTTTATTTTCCAGATGGGAAAGGGATTAGTGTAGAACTGCAGTGATAGCATCTGAGGTGGACCTGTTGGGCCAGTAGGCGTATTGCAGGGGGTCCGGTATGCTGCTCTGAATGTGGGTCAGCACCACTCTCTCAAAACACTTCATAATGATTGGAGTGAGTGCTACTGGCCTGTAGTCATTCAGGAAGGTGGTTGGGCTCCTCTTGGGGAGGAGGATGATGGTTGTGGTCTTCAAGCAGAAGGGAACGGTGCTGTGGCTGAAAGTTGAAGATGGATGTGAGAACATCAGCCGGCTCATTGGCACATGATCTGAGAGCCCGCCTGGGGCAGTTGTCTGGTTCAGCTGGCTTGCGGGGGTTGATGTTACTCAGGACTCTCTGTACCTGCCCTGATGAGATGGTTGGTAGGGGGAGGGATTGACAGGGGACTGTTAATCCAGGGCTTCTGGTTGAGAAACTTCTTGACTTGTATGGTTGGCACAATGTTGTCGACACATGTGCTAATATACCCACTCACATTCTCAGCATAGTCCTGTATGCTGACAAAAGAGTCCCCCAGAGTGGCTGCAGCTTTAAACACATCCCAGTCCGTCCGGGCAAAACAGTCCTGCAGGATGCTCTCAGTGTCTGGGTTCCAGAGTTTGACTTTGTTTTGGTTTGGTTTGTCTGTTTTAGTCTTTGTCTGTATGCTGGATACAGGAACAAAGAGATGTGGTCTGAGTGTCCGAAGTGGGGGCGGGGTGCAGCCCTGTCGGCACCGTGTATACTGCTGTAAACATGATCCAGTGTGTTCTTGTCAGGGGTGGGAATATCCACATGTTGACAATTATTAGGGAATATAGTCTCAAAGTTGAAGTGGTTAACCCTTAGGAGTCTGGGGTATAATTGGCCATTTTTGACTACTTTTGATTTTACCATTATATTTCACCTTAAAAACTATTTACCTTGCCTTGTTTGGTGTCATTATTTTCAGCACAACCTCACATGTGTGACTGTACAGTTATTTTTTCATTTTGACATACTGTATTAACACAATGGACCTAAATCACAAAAACATATAAAAATCCGAGTAGGAAAAAGTTCGATTTTTTACTGTGAAAACCACAAATACGATAACGAACCAATTTTATTACTTAGAATACAAATACAAATTGTTGTTTGCCAAAATTGTGCATAGGTTTTTGAAATTTACAAAGTTTACATTTAAATGCAGGCAACGCCTCAGGCTCAGGGCTCCTCAGCTGCTTCCTGCCCGCTTCACATTCAGTAGTCCCCTCATTGTTTTGACTCACAAAACAAAAAAATTTGACTCCACTACACACTAAACACACCACACGAAACACTACAGAACACACTAACTATACACTCCAAATACGTTAAATGTCACAAATCTCTCAACTCTCAAAACTATCGATCTCTATCGCTCTCTGCCACCGTCATTGCCACTGTCAATCTTCGCCGCTGTTCCTCCCAAAACTTCCGCCTGCTCCTCACAACCAAATCACGTGTTTTGCTATAGAATTTTGTGATTGGTTGGTGTGGTGCCTTTTTCCACCAATAGGAACATGTTATTTTCCTTGCAAACACTTCCTGCTTGTGGACACTTTTGGGAAAAAAAGCCCGTTTGTAGTATCTCTTCCTGCACCAAACGCGCAGCAAACGTGCCAATAATGTTAGCGAAAAAAACATAGCGGACATTATTTATCATATCTCCGGTTTTACTTGGCCTATCAACACGATTTAAAAACTGGTATATAGTTTGAGGGCTGCCCCAACACAATACGTCGCTGCTACGTCATCTTGAACGAGTCACGTGATTTGATCACGCCGGCGTGATCGTCGACTCCTAAGGGTTAAAGTCGCCAGCTGTGATGAAAACAGCATCAGGATGAGCCATCTCTTGCGCGCTGATGATGCCATGGAATTGGCTCGTGGGGGATGTAAACAGGGGCCTAAAACACAGGAGTAAATTCCCTCGGTAGATAGAAGGGACGACATTTCAGCAGTAAAAACTCCAGATCTGGCAAACAGTGCTGCACTGTAAAGCATTTCATACTTGATGCGAGTTAACTCAACTTGACATTTATCTTTGTTTTAACTCAGAAATTAAATGTAATAAGGTTGATTTAACTAGAATATTAATATAATATTATCACATTATGAAGTTGACCGCACTTTTAATCACTTGTTCACGAACAAGACCACGCCACAATTTAATGTTAAGATAGTTGGTAACACTTTATAACAACTATCCGTTAATACTAGTTTATAGGTCATTAGTAAACTGTTAATTAATGAGTTATTAATGACTTGTTAAGTGTTTGTTAACAGTTTGTTGTTTATAACGATGCCTTATAGATAGTTAATAGACCATTAATAAACTGTTAATTATTTTTTTATAAATGACTTGTTAAATAACAGTTAACAGTTTGTTAAGGATTTATAACGATGCCTTATAGCTAGATATATCAATCTATATTAATAGATCATTAATAAACTGTTAGTTAATGAGTTATAAATGACATGTTAACTGTATGTTAATGATTTATAACTATACCTTATACATTAGTAATAGATCATGAACAAGCTATTAGTAAATTACTTACTAATTACTTGTTCAGTATCAGTTAATAGTTTATATATGTTATTGGGACGTTATTCTAAAGTTGCAACTATTCCTCATTTATTAACTGTTAGTAAATGAGGGTAGTTGCAACTTTAGAATAACGTCCCAATAACATACATAAGCTAATAACTAATACTTAACTAATATATTAACTCACACTTTACAGATCAGTTGTTAATAGTTTGTTAACCATCTACTAATACCAGTGAAACTTTGTAGAACAGCAAATGGGTGGAACAAGTTCAAGGTACAGAAATTTGATGTGATATTTAAAATATCAAATTTTTGTACCTCAACATTGTTCCACCCATAGGCTTTTCTGTGTACTGTATTTTACCAAAGAAACACCACAGATGAAATGTTGAGCATTGTGTTTAATGTATAGAAACACACATACTGAGCCATCACATGGCAGAACAGCAGTATACAATAGTATACAAACCCATGAGGTTTGTACACTTTTTGTGCAGGACATGAAAACAAAATAAATCAAAATCAAGCCATTGGTATTACTGATAGGAACATGTCTTAGCACAACTTGGACCCTCTATACTTAGTGAACCAGACCCGAGCTACAACCGAACTGCTCTAGGGCACCATCCCACAGTGACACAACACCTAAGCTTTCTTAGACAGAGGAATCAGTTTCCCCTTTTTCTTTTGATGTTCAACATCCCTCAAAAGGTTTGGATCATTAATCAACACTTCCAGACATTTTTTTGCAAAGTTCTGCAGTCGTTGCTGTGGTGTATGAGCAGCCAGCAACTCCTTGTATTTCTTCGGGGCCACAACAGCCAGCTCACAGATCGGGGCATTGGCGACGACGGTGTTTCGGTCGACACCGACCTTTCGATATGCCACACTCAGCTTTCTTCCTTTCTTGTGCGCCTTAAGGACTTTCCTGTATCTCTTGATGACCTCCTCAGGATGACGTGCTGAAACAGATAGAAATTTAGTTAAGTATAACAAACATACAAGTAGTGAATTGACACAGGGAAACACACACATAGATGCAAAGTGGTTGCAAAAAGTAATGAAGATTACATGGGCACAGAACAATTGGAGGGTCCAAGATAATATACCCACCAGGAAGAACATTTTGGAAAATAAACTTTATACATAGAGAGAGAGAGAGAGAGAGAGAAACAGAGAGAGACAGACAGACACAGACAGACAGACAGACAGACGTTGTGATGTCTACATGCCTGACACACATGAGGGGAGCGGCCTTATTTCTTGTTTTTTTTATGTTTGTTTGTTTTTATTTATTGTCTGTATTGCTGTTTTTTGCTTTGGCAACACTGTATTTTAATGGTCATGCTAATAAAGCGCTTTGAATTGAATTGAATTGAGAGACAGAGAGAGAGAGAGAGAGAGAGAGAGAGAGAGAGAGAGAGAGAGAGAGAGACAGACAGACAGACAGACAGAGAGACACACACGGACAGACAGACGTTGTGATGTCTACATGCCTGACACACATGAGGGGAGCAGCCTTATTGCCTTCCTCTCTTTACACTTTCCTCTCTGCTTGCCATGTTGCCTTTTTTTCTTCTCTTTTTTCTTCCTCTTGTCCTTTTTCTTGTGACTCTGGTGGTGGTGCTTCTTTTTCTTCTTGCATCTTTTCTTCGATTTCTTGTCTGAATCAGAAGAATCAGTTGATGAGGATGAGGAGCTGGATGAAGAGGATGAAGAGGAGTTGGATGGACTGGAGGATGAAGAGAAAGAAGATGCACCAGGAGACGAGTTGGCAGAGGAAGATGTGTCAATTGTCCCACCGACATCTGTATCTACAACATTATAGAAAATACAATACCAAATGCATTACTGTGATGATACAAGTCAACTCACATACATTCTTATCAACACTTACATTTATTAAGACTTTCAGTTTCAATGATTCATCAAATCGTGATCTCATCAGTTGGACAGATGTGTCTGCTGTCAATCAATGCTACAGATATTATCTTCCAGGTATTAAATGTACATGTGTATTGTTTGGGTAATAACACGCTCATGCTCTGATGAAGGTCTTGTCACCGTGAAATGTTGGCCTTTCTTCCACTCAATTGTATATATATTTTACAAAGCACCCAAGTATCATTGTCAGGTGTGCAAACATGTTTTCCCAAGAAAGTGTTAGGCCTACTTACTTTGACCAATTTGTTGGCGGAGGGAGTCTCTCTCCTTAGTCAGGTCACTGATTTTTTTCTGTGACTGTGTGCTGCTTCTTCTTGGCCTCACGAAGCTTAAGCCACTTCTTCTTAATATGTAAAAATGCTGTTGGAGCTACAGTTGCCTCAGTATCTGGAATGATAGGATAGAGAAAAAAGCTCTGAGCATAATTGCCAGGTGAAGGTAAAATAAAATAATGAGCAGCTGGCTCTAGAAATCTGCACTGGATCTCTGAATGAGTGAACATATTTGTATAACTATCATCCATCACCAGTGAATGTATGAATGGATATGTACAGACTATCATTATATACATATATAAACACATATATATACACAGGTCTGGGCGATATGGCCTTTTCTGAAATATCTCGATATTTTTAGGTTATGTCACGGTACGATATATATCTTGATATTTTGCCTAAGCCTTAAATTAAAGTTTTGATGCATACAATCACACCAGTATGATGATTCTTGTTTGACTATTTTGCAGCCAATTCAGTTATTCTAGACTAAGTTTTACCAGCTAGACCAGTCTGGTAAATTCAGAAAATGACATCACTGTACTGTAATAGCTTTCAAAACCAGGAAAAGACAACTATTATGCTATATAACAATATCGATATATTGCTCAGCCCTTATATATATTTGACAGCTGTAACATTCAATCAACATTGATTAATACTTTGTATGCACCCTGTGTTGCTCTCCGGAAATAACAATTCTACTAACTGTAGGCGTACAACAAGTCTTACAACTCATATAGGCTAAATCTTCTATTTTCGGCAAGCGACTAAACACACGCGCGCGCTGGGAACACTGGCATCGGACATTTTACCAGACCGTGTATTCATTCTTTGAAATCAATGCTAATGCGAACTGCCCATCCAGTAATGAACTTGCTGAGTGAGTGAAGGAGGGGCGTGTCTGACTAGGCTGTTACCGGTTGTCACTTATCAAATTACAGTGGTGATGCGAGGTGATTGACAAGTTGACAACCAGCCAATATGATGGAGGAGGCCGGATGGCTCCTCCTCCAGCCCGTGAATACAATTATGATTGGCTTGTTTCACCCTCGTCACCCCCGACCCATAATACAATTCAAATGTAATCTGGCGGGAGCTAGTCACAGAAACTCGGGAAGCTTGTGTGATGTGTGTGGAAAGAACAGAGTGTTAGATCCCGAGCTTTACCCCTGTCCAGGAGGTACTTGACCAGCTCTCCGTTTAAAGGGTTAAATCCCTAAACCTAAAAAAATATTGACAAGAGGATAAGAAAATAGCTAGGCCCTAATCAAGTCATATTGTAATATCATAGCCAAATAATGCCTGGTTTAGCCACTGAGCTAAGAGAACTTATTGAAGGCAGAACTAAATCTAAAAGAAGACACAGAGAAATAATCAAATGGATGCAGAAGAAAAGGCTTCTAAGAAGACGGATGAGATGCCAAAAATGCAAACACAAGATGAAATTCAAGGAATAAGTTTGTGTGGACAACTATGCATGGTAAGTTTATTTTTATTGCATGAAATGACAACATACATGGGTATTTTGGTCCAGAATTCTAGTGAAAATGAAATGTATTTAATTGTGAGCTGATATATCTTAATTCATGTTAACATTGATTTCTAGAAATACACTACTATACACTACACTACTTAATACTAATCTACAAGATCACAACACGTCAAAATATTGTGAGCTTATAGATCTGCTATTTTCAGAAAAAAATACTGAAAAAATTTCACTTTTGAAACATATGAACACATTTTTTGGGGGTTCCTGGCACAAAATATTTTCAGATGGGGTCCCTGGCCAAATACACATTAATTTGGGGGTCCTTGACATGAAAATGTTTGAGAATCACTGCTCTAGCCACTACCCTGGCCTGTGTCATTCTTATCTTTATTTGTATATATCTTCAGGGTTTGCAAACACCATAACCAAAGAGGGAGGAAACTGAAGAGGTCTATTAGACACAAATCTATATTCAGCAATTCAAAGGTCTCCATCTTCAACTGGATGTGCTTTGTGTACAGGTATGCTATGTCATAGGTATATGATTTTAGTCTGTGTCTATGATGAAAAGTGTTTATTTCAATAGAAATACTGTATAACTATGCTGTCATAAACAATAACTGGAGACTATGTAGTAAAGCTTGTGATTATTATGTTATGGAGCATCTCTAGACTCATGATGATAACAGGTGCTTGGAGTTATTTCACTTTTGTGATTTATTTTGCTAAAACGTGTAATTTACAGCTTGAATTCTTAACAGTTTAATTATGGAAATATGTTTAATTGCTGTTACTTATGGGATGCTGTGTTGGTCAGCATTAGGCCTGGTGGAGCAACATGAGTGTCTGACCCTGCCTCTTGAAGCTCAATGGCAATTGGCTCTCTCAATCTATAGGCTCTGGCAATTAATATTAGAAATAGGAATTTACAAATATCGTACAGTATTATTAGTCCCAAATGTATTGACAGAGCTCTGTAGAAAATACCACAAAACATATTTTCCATCATTATTGCTGATTTGTCTACACATTAGTGGACAATTTGCACATCGTGGGGTGCAGCAGATGCAAACTTTGTGTATCAAACCAAAAAGATCAAAAGAACTGTGGTATAATAATTATTTGCCTTGTTCTATCAGATTTGCACAAGGCCTGCGTCTACGTCAAGTGGACATGATCAATGATCAATGATCATGATGATACGGACGGGGACGAATGGCTGGTGGCTGGAAGAGGAAGAAGTGGGTGTTTGGGATGCTAGGTGTAAACCGGAGAGGGAGAAGACATGCAAAGCCTGTTCTTCACTTAGTCGAGAGAAGAAGAGGGAGAGATCTGGTGCCACTTATAGATCACCATGTTAAAGTGGGATCTACAATAATAAGGGATGAGTGGCGGGCTTATCGCAATGCTTTACCTCAGCTATGTTACACCCATTTCACTGTCAATCACAGTGTGTCATATGTCGATGCCCAAACAGGTGCACATACTCAGCACATAGAGAGGGCCTGGAGAACGGTTAAGGAAAATGTGTGGAGACTCAGGGGGAATCGTACAGAGGAGTTACTGGTAGACCATCTCAGAGTTATTGAATGGCATGAGTGGCTTGCCATTAAGCATCGCAAAGTGCCGTTAGGACGGATAATCCATGACATTGCTGTGATGTATGGACATTAAATGTCCCTCTGAAATTCTGTTTATCCAGTGTTTAGCACAAAAAGTGGCCAAACCTCATGGGTTTGTATACTGTTGTATACTGTTATATACTGCTGTTCTGCCATGTGATGGCTCAGTATGTGTGTTTCTATACATTAAACACAATGTTCAACATTTCATCTGTGGTGTTTCTTTGGTAAAATACAGTACAGAAAAGCCTATGGGTGGAACAAGGTTGAGGTACAAAAATTTGATATTTTAAATATCACATCAAATTTCTGTACCTTGAACTTGTACCACCCATTTGCTGTTCTACAAAGTTTCACTGGTATTAGTAGATGGTTAACAAACTATTAACAACTGATCTGTAAAGTGTGAGTTAATATATTAGTTAAGTATTAGATATTAGCTTATGTATGTTATTGGGACATTATTCTAAAGTTGCAACTATTGCTCATTTACTAACAGTTAATAAATGAGGAATAGTTGCAACTTTAGAATAACGTCCCAATAACATATATAAACTATTAACTGATACTGAACAAGTCATTAGTAAGTAATTTACTGATAGCTTGTTCATGATCTATTACTAATGTATAAGGTATAGTTATAAATCATTAAAGTCCATGCAAAGCAAAATCAGCCATTTTCTTCTAAACACATTAAACAGGTCATAAATGTGTTTACTTAAAACATGTAAAAGCCATTCGACCATTTAGAATTTAATTTTGGAGCTAGGCTCACAAACTGTTTTTCAACATTTCTGTGTTCAGGATTTAATGGGCGGGTCAGAAATCATGCAAATCATGGCCGCGTTACGTAACACGGCCATATGATTTGCATAAACCCGGCCCTGCTGCGGAAGTGGTATAAATAAGTTCAGCGCATCAGCTTCAGCGGTTCTCCCACTCGCTCTCCAGTCGTGGATAGCATTGCTTACAATAGTCTGCAGCTAGCTAACCAGCCAACCAGTCAGCTAACCAGTCATGTCTCCTCCAAAGCGCTTGTGCATCTTTCCTAGATGCCACAGTGTGCAGGGTGACGGCGCTGTTAGCTTATTTAAGTTTCCTAAGGAGGACAACGTAAGGAAACGGTGGATTGATTTTGTCAAGAGGAGCTAATGTTACTGTTACACCAACACCCGTCTCTGCAGTGTCCACTTTACCCCTAATAGTTTCAGCAACTATCACCAGGTAATGTCTGGATTTCTGCAGAGTCCGTTGACGCTGGTCACTGGGCATAATGTGGCCGCCACAGCCGACCCTCTCCGTCCCGCTGACAGCGGGTCCCACCGGCAGTATTTGGCGCTAGTATATGGGCCGCATTATTGGTGAGCTGTCCCAGTGTGTACTGATAATCCGGAGGCGCAGAGCGAGGGCGTGTCGGTCTGACAGTCTGATAACTACACAGGTCCTTCCACTCAACTAAATACAGAGAAATGTCCCACAAAGCAAGGTTACATGACCGAACACAAGTAACGTAGTAACTGTAACTGTCTTTGGCAACTTATATGAGGAAAACAAATACCACGTATGTGGAGAAGCGTCTGTCCTCCTGTCCGTCCTCCGCCTGTCCTCCCGACTCTTCGTCACATTTCTGCTCAGAAAACAGCATCTGTCACCGGAAAAGACTTTAACTCACCGAGTGTTTGTGACGAAAATAAATCACTGCGACCGCCAGCCCTCCTGACCGAGACTTCAGGGAGCTTTCCCCCAAAAAACAGCCTTCTTCCCCGCGACTGAGAGAGTCAGACAGCGTCCTGTTTACTGATGGTGATTATGTATAATTATGTAATTAAGCGCGAAAAACTTAACTCCATCACTTTCCAGGATGTTTGGTGGGTCAGGAACTTAATCACTACACATTATAACAGCATCCATATGATTATAAACTGTCCGCGGGTTTAGATAGACAAGGGGAACACCTGGGGAAACACCGACGTCATTAACATGACGTCACGCTGTAGGCTTGTGCAGTACACGGAATTTTTTTGGGCCAGATCTAAGCTCTAAGTGTAAGTGTGTGCTTATGTATATTATAAATAATGTACATTTGGGCAATTAAATGCATTTTGCTGAAGGTGTTAGGTGAATGTTATTGCATTTAATCATGACATGATTTGGCCTCATTCCCTGAGTGGAGTCCATCTGACAGCACAGTGATAATCTTCAGGTAATATTTTATGTGCACCAATATAGCTTAAGTTTAGTTTATTTGAAAACAGGGACAGTGCACATTAATAACATTACTGTAAATGCGCCAGAATTAGCCAAGAGGCTATTTTTCATCTGTAGTCCCTAGACAGATGTTAAAGTCACCCTAAAAACAGAACAGAATATAGAAAAAATTAGATTAAAATTACAAAATTACTAGCCAGGGCAATCTACAAAACATGCACAGCAGTTAACAAACATGACAAAATAGCATATATAACATCAATTTAGAAAACATCATTCAAGACGCAAGACACATCACACCACAGCATGCAAAGCAGAAGCACAAATACAGAATGCATGCAACACAATAAAAACAAGACCACAATAAGACAGCACGCAGTAAAAAGAGAAGATGGCTACAGATTCAGCATAGACAGACCGAGGACAGGAAGGTGTAATCAAGTGCTAGTGCTGACAGAGCTGAGCACCAATTAACCATCTCTTCAAATGAGCTCTGAATAAACTATAGCTATTCAGGTCTCTAATAGTTGCTGGGATGGAATTCCATTCTAGTGCAGCTCTAACAGAGAATGCAGACTGACTAAAAGAACTTTTCCTAAGTGGAATAATACAGTCTACTCTTGCTGCACCTCTTGTGAACCCATATGCAGTTGTTCTTATGTTGACGAACTGTCTGAGCGGAGGAGAGGTGGAACCATGTATAATCTTGTACATAAGACAAGTATTTACATATTTAATCAAATTGTCCCAACTCAGCAGGTTATATTTTCTTAATATTGAGCAATGATGAAAATCTACTGGTTTCTTGTCAAGGATTTTAACTGTTCGTTTATACAGAGATTCTATTGGTTTCAGAGAAGTGTTACTAGCCTGCGACCATATAGTTAAACAGTAGATGATATGGGAAAAAAACATAGAATGCATATACATCTTAGCCGCCTCTGTTGACATATAATCTCGAATGAACCTGAAGTTTGAGAGATTGAATTTGACCCCATTACAGACCTTTTTCACCTGAGCCTTGAAAGAAAGTTTAACCAAAACACCAAGGTACTTGTATTCAGATACAACCTGTAGCCTCTCCCCTGATACAAAGATATCCGGCTCAACACTAGGACTGTTCTTCTTGGTGAAAGCTATGACAAGGAATTATATGTAGACTGGGGTTTTACATTTGTGTGTAATGTAAAACATGGACTGTGAGGAACGAGGCTGAGCACTATCAGTGTCTGACTCAGTGACAGTTTCTGGCTCTGATGGATCAAACAGGTCCGGCTGGGTCCGTCCGATGATGCTGTTAGCCTCCATTGTTACTGTAGGTTGCGTCCTTGTACAGTACACGGAGGAGGCTCCCCTCCCTGCGTGGGCGTGGTTCCAGCGCCTCTAACTGACACGCCCCCAGCGTTACACAGCAGAGAGAAGTGCTTGTTTTTCCATGACTTTGAGACCTAATTTTATATACTTGGCAATTTTTTTAATCTTTCAAATTTGGCTCAGTGGTCAATGACACATGTTTCTGTGGTGTGACAAACTCATAACACAAATTTATTTCTGCTTTACGCGGACTTTAAGTGTTTGCTTTAGGAAAGGGCTAAAATAAAATATATATGTGATATGTGAATACCATGAGACTGACTGACTGAAGTGACACCCATTTTGGTGAATTATAGCAGGTCCAGTTCATTGGCATCACATTTGGGAGGGAGAGTTTGTTGTTAGGCAGATGTCTGTCATGTCTGCTATGTCCTCGTCCAGTGGGAGCTTTTTTTAATCTTTCAAATTTGGCTCAGGGGTCAATGACACATGTTTCTGTGGTGTGACAAACTCATAACAAAAATGTATTTCTGCTTTACACGGACTTTAACATACAGTTAACAAGTCATTTATAACTCATTAACTAACAGTTTATTAATGTCTATTAACTATCTATAAGGCATCATTATAAATGCTTAACAAACTGTTAACACTTAACAAGTCATCAATAACTCATTAATTAACAGTTTACTAATGATCTATTAACTAGTTATAATGGATAGTTATCATAAAGTGTTACCAGATAGTTTATTGAATTGGTAGAAGATTTTGGAAAGGGTGGAAAGAGGGGGATCTAGGTCCGTGGATGAAGAAAGGGACGGGTTGAGGTCGGTGGATGAAGAAAGGGAGGAGTCAAGGACGGTCGATGAAGAAAGGAGGGGGGTCGAGGTCGTGGATGAAGATGGAGTTTGAGTGGGGCACAGATTGGCTGGACCGTCAAGGAACCGGGAGGTTGAGACTCAGAGTGGGGGTACATCTCGAGGGGCACACGCCTGGGTTGACCTGGCTTCATCACCCTCCCCCCCCCGGTTCCTGTGCTGGGATGGCCTGGGTTCCTGATCTGGAGGATCTTCTTCCCACTGGATGTCAATGTCGAAGGCTGGACTGGAGAGAGCTGGTTAGGCTTGCCTATATAGATTTCATGTGTGACTGAATGATTGAATCAGGGCGAGCAGGTATTTGAGTTAATGAGACATGGGTGTTTTGATGAGATGTGGGTGGTTATGTTGATGAGACACAGGTGGTTAGATTGGCTGAGCCCGGGTGGTGGATCGGCGAGGCGGGGTGGCATGGTCAAGTTCCTGAACCTTAGTTATAATAACTCCATTTGATGCCCGAACCAGAACAGTTATATAAAACACATGGGCACCACATATGCTGACAACTGGGTTCAATGCAGAAAGGATGACCAATGAGTAGGAGTTGTACATTGTGGAAAAATAAGAAATAACAGGTTTAACACCTTGATCCTGGTATGGGCTTTAAAGGCTGACCTTTAAAGGGGAAATCTAAGCAGTTTATTTCTGAGCCCATGTATTCTTGCTGAGCACTGGTCCGGTTTTATGTTCATGATGACCCTCTGAAAGAACTCTAAAGAGTATTTCATATCATGGGGTTACTCGAGATTCAGGCAGTAGATTGTTCCCATTAACATGGCAGAGCCTGTGGAGACATCTCTTAGATCATGCAGGATGATCTTCTCCTCTACTACCACAGCCACGTTAAAGATTTCCAAAGGAAATGCATCATGCAGGGGGCCTTCGTGTCCTATCAACAGTCCAACTAGCACTCCTTTCATCATCACGTCAAGGGTTTCTCCAGGAGCCTGAAGACATAGAATACACTTAACTAACATCTCCAAGATCAAAACATCACTGGCATTCAAATAAATAGACTGCAAAATGTTCACTTAAAAGTAATTTAAAAAAACATTTCATGTAAATTACAGCCTCCAAAATACCATTAACGTTATATAAAATCAGTAAAACTCAACATGTAATATGTTCAGTGTTTTGCTCTAGAGTAGGCGTTAGTGTATGAGTGAAGGGACTGAATGTGGTATGGTGTTGTGGTACATATACAGTATACATCAATGCTCATACTTATTATGTTATTGCCAACACTGCAGCTCTGCAGCTCCCATTGCCATAACTATCTCATCCAATAATAAGAATTTTACATAATTTCCGTAAACAGGAGTGTGGCTTTCGGTATGGCAACACCTGTAATGAGCATAAAAAAATATTACCTTATTCACATTTCAACTTAAACAAGTGAGTGTAGTATCAAATGTGTAAACAAAGTGTCTTCTCCCATCTTCACTATTATTACTCACCCTGTCACGACTAAATATTGACTTTGAATTGACTTAACCGTGTTCAGTGTCGTGCTTTTGGGTTCAAATCTCTGTTGTTACCATAACAACATAGGCCTTTTGCACAACAGCCAATCTGACATTCCATTGCATAGTAAACAGATGTAATTTATTAAAATTAGTTATAGCCCTATTCTGTTAAGGTTCTGTTCATGTTATGATATTGTGCATTCTGACTCACATGAATAAATGTAACATTAAATAAAACTGGACAATGGTTTGATCAGTTACACCTGTGTTTGCCCTACCATGACTTCAAAATGGCTGCTAATGAAAAGGGCCAGTTACATACACTCTATTGCACTATTGCATAACATGCACCTCTTATACACTTTCTTGCATTTAGCCTCTGCTGTTTTTATCTTTTTATGATTTATATGGAATTAGATTTGTGCCAAAAGAAACAAACAAAACTTCTTAAATGTCAAACAAAAACAGGAATTTGAGAGAACATAAAACTCATTTCAAAAATAAAACTTAGAACTTGCAATCAAATAATTTGTCAAATAGTGTAAAATATTGGTCTTTTACTCTTCTAATAATGCCTTATGTTGTTTACGGTTCTCTCTGCTTCTCTCTCTCCGCTCAGACTTTTGCGCTGACTCTCAGCTTTGCGGTCTGTCTGCAGCTCTTTCTCGTTTGCGCTCCCTGACTTTTTGTTTGCAGTTTTGGCACAAACCTCTCGGGTGGGCGGGCCTTTTCAGCAGAGTGTCCCCATTGGCTTATTAGATTTTGACTGACACCGCTCAGTAACTATGTGTAGATAGCTAGCGCACTAAATGACCCCGGCTTTAAAATGGGGAGAAGAAGAAGATGACGATGACGACGACAGCGACAATGAAGAACAATATATTTATGTCATAACTACTTACATTTCATTAGTTTTTTCTTGTCGTCGGTTGTTAGTGTTGTTCTTCATTTTCGTCGTCATCTTCTTCTTCTCTCTGTTTTAAAGCCAGGGTCGTTTGGCACGCTAGCTATCTACACATAGGTACTGAGCTATGTCAGTCAAAATCTAATAAGCCAATGGGGACGCTCTGCTGAAAAGGCCCGCCTACCCGAGAGGTTTGTGCCAAAACTGCAAACAAAAAGTCAGGGAGCGCAAACGAGAAAGAGCTGCAGAGACAGCGCAAAGCTGAGAGTCAGCGCAAAAGTCTGAGCGGAGAGAGACCAGCATAGGGAACCGTAAACAAAATAATGCATTATTAGAAGAGTAAAAGACCAATATTTTACACTATTTGACAAATTATTTGATTGCAAGTTCCAAGTTTTATTTTTGAAATTAGTTTTATGTTCTCTCAAATTCCTGTTTTTTTTGACATTTAAGAACTTTTGTTTGTTTCTTTTGGCACAAATCTAATTCCATACTGAATCACTTTGCAATGACCACGCCCACTTCCGCCTGGAAAGTTTTTTCATAAAATCGCAAAAACTGGAAAACCTACTTTTTCGAACTCTTCCTTGGGATTTTGTCCGATGTGCGTGAAACTTGGCACGTATGCTCTTCAGCTGAAGAGCTGAACTTCTCTAACTTAAAGTTATCAAAATAATTTTGCTCGGTCAAAAAATGTGCAAATTATTCAGGAACAAATTTCTGTAGCTAGCTATAAAAATGTAAGCTGTTTGATATCTCGGTCAAACTAAATGCTGTGAACACCAAATTTGAGATCCTTGGTTGCCATGACACTGGGAAGGGATGAGCCCAATTTGGCGAATTTTGGCCACTAGGGGGCGCTAAAAATATGGGAAGTTTATATCTCTTGAACAGCTACACCGATTTTTTTAAAAATTGGTCGTATGATGTAGGGCCAATCCTGAGGCCATATCTTGAAGGTGGTCATGACTGGTCAATGTGGGCATGGCTTATTACAACAAATCCAAATCGGTACACATTCAGCCTTTTGTGCTTCCAGTGCACTTCCCATTACAGCTAATACCACGGCTCAGAGGGGGCCCGAGGGGCCGAGGGAACGCGTATGCAAGCATATAAGCGGTGCTAGGAACCCTATTGTAATTGTAAAGATTTTTATTTTTATTTTTCTCCGGCTAAAAGTGGTGCTGCAGGCTAAACCGTGCAAGGGAGGGCAGTGCAATTTGGAGGGGTGGTCCAGACTCCTGCGAATATCTCAGACACAAAAAACTACATATATCCGCCTGCAGGGGGCGCTATAACCTTGGCCAACACGTTTTTGCCTTTAACTCCCAAACCGTATGTTGTACATTCAAAAACCTTGTATCCCCAGATTCCCTGAATGGAGCTGATTGCGATGGCCACGCCCACTTCCGCCTAGAATTTTTTTTTTTGCAAAATCGCAAAAACTGGAAAACCTACTTTTTCGAACTCCTCCTTGGGATTTTGTCCGATCTGCGTGAAACTTGGCACGTACACTCTTCAGCTCGATCTGATCTAAAGTTATCAAAACAATTTTGCTCGGTCCAAAAATACGCAAATTATTAACGAAAAATTTCTGTAGCTAGCTATAAAAATGTAAACTGTTTTATATCTCCGTCAAACTAAATGCTATTAACACCAAATTTGAGTTCTTTGGTTGCCATGACACTGGGAAAGGATGAGCCAAATTTGGCGAATTTTGGCCACTGGGGGGTGCTCATGCAAGGTGTGCAAAAAAGATTTGAAGATTTGTGCAATGGGAGAGTCTGCGCTCTCCGGTCACATGAAATGTAAGTTTAGACTTTGAGTAACTTAGGCCAAAGCTGCACGTCAACACTTTGTTTGTGTTAACCACTAATGTTAGCTAAATTAGCGTTTTTACAGACTAAATTATATAAAATGTAGGGTTGTCAAAGTTAACGTGTTAACTATAGACTGCAGAAAAAACGTACATGTTAACGCATATTAATATTGAAACCATAACACGCTAAAGAATAATTAACACAGCATTAATCACGTTACCTGACCTCGTTAAGTTAGCGCCTGATTGTCTGTGTGTTGAAACACATGCAGCCTGGTAGCAATAGAGAAAAATGGCTGAGGAGAAGGTTGAATTTGATGCAATTTGGACTGATGACACATTCAATATTAATAAACTTTGATGAATAAGCGAACAGTGCTCTGTGCAGCACACAGCATCTCTCCTCTGCTGACAGGCTGTCGGCAGAAGAGTCACTCACACTGGTTAACACCAAGCACTGACAGCTTTAAGTGTGAACAGGGAATGTTCACTTTTCTCCACTTTTCATTACTTACTTCTAATAAAGTAAGATTAGAAGGCAAGCCATGACTTCTTACAGATAGGTGACACATTTTGACAGTGTTGGGCAAGTTACTCCAAACATGTAATGCATTATTTATTACTTGTTACTGTCATTTCAGTAACTTTATTACATTATAATATTACTGTCTTTGGATTATAAGGCATTACACTACTATTGCATTACTTTTAAGTTACTTTCACCTAAATTCATTGTAAGGCCCTTTAGCGAATGTTTATTGTGTTTAACATAAGTTTTTGTATGTTTTAGCTGGATACAGACTGACGTTAAACAGATTGACGTTATGTCACTGTTCTGGTGGCTATTTATATTATAGTCAATAGCCCAGTAACACTAACCTGTTTAGGCAATGATAGCTTACCTTGTCATTGCTAGCCTGGAAGGGGATCTTGCTCACAATTTTTCTAAAAGATGGAGAATCCACTGTTGAAAGTGGCAGCATATCTTCGACGACATACTCTGCCACCAGTCTCCTCACTTCTCAAAGTTCAAGCATCGCAGAACAGGAGAATGTTAGTTTTTGCTGCTTAGTTTTTTCTCCGCTCTCATCCTCAGTTTGCCTTCTTTTGGTTACTAGCTTAATGTTAGTGTGGCACCACTCTAGATATTTTGTTAAATTACTAATTGCTATTTCACGAGGTAGAGAGATCTTTTGATTTTGCACACAAAGTGCACTGAACTATAATGTTCTTTACATCCTTGTCTCTGATGTCCATCTCGCGAATGTAGAGTCCAACTTGTCTGCTGCTGCAGTCATCTTGTCCTCAATCAATTACATTTACAGTATCGAGTAAAATATTACCAAAGTTTTTTTTGTAATGCCTTACATTACTGCATTACAGCAAAAAGTAATGCATTACAGTAATTGCATTATTTTTGTAATGCGTTACTCCCAACATTTTGAAACATAAACATTTTGGTCAAAAAGGGAAATTACAGGGTGCTCTCAGGTCTCTCTTTGTCTCGGTGCAAGTGTGCCTGAAGAACGGCAAGTGGCTTCCCTTTTTTTGGATAAAACTTTAAGTTCTCCTTTAATTTCTAAACTTTTTGCAATTATGAAACATAATTTTAGATGTTTACAGCATAATACAATGTACATAATTGTGATAAAAGTGAAAAAAAAAATAAACATGAGTATATATATTCCTGTATATATGTATCTTACCCGAGCGATAAGATGCTGGAAAAATCTGAAAATTACCCTTAAAAGTGCTTGAAAAGTGCTTGAATTTGACCTTGAATAATGTGTACGAACCCTGTCAATAGATATCTTCAACTCCGACACTACTACAATCATAAAAAAAACAAAACAAGGATACTAGAGAAGCCAGTAAACCTTTTGTCCAGCTATTTATTGATGCATATGAATCAAACATTAAAAGAGGGGTTATTTCCCGATTGTATAAGACTCTGCACAATCTAGAAACTTCCTCAACAAAATACATACAGGACAAAAGTGAACAGGAAGGAGGTCTAACAATAACGGACAATGAATGGGAGGACATTTGTGTATTACAATGGAAAATTACAAAATCCCATGCATTGAAGGAATTTTGCTGGAAAAATTTAGCTCAATATTTCATCACCCCACTCATGAAGCTACACCAAAGTAATGGTAATTCCCAGTGCTGGCAGAATTGTGGATGTCAGGCTGCAGGTCATTACCATGTGTTCGAGGAATGTCCAAACATCCAAAGTTACTGGAAAGATATACATAAAGCATTACAGGATGTTTTTAACACACATATACCATTTGATTTCAAAATCATGTACTTAGGTTATATCCACCCAGAACTGAGTACTATTGACAAATATTTAATGGGTGCACTACTGGCAGCAGGAAAAAAGGCCTTAAATAAAAGATGGATGTTGCAGACTGGACCTACAATTGATAATTGGATAGATGTGACAATAGATATATACTGTATATACTATGGAAAAGGTTACTTTTTCTCTCAACCTAAAGTTAGACGTATTCATGACACACTGGGAAAAATGGGTACAATTCATCAGACCTCTAAGACCAGACTTTGTCAAGGTAACAAGTTGAAGGAACGTCCACTTTTTATTTGATTTCTTTCTTTTTGGGTTTCCCAATGTATCTCAGTAATGTGAATACAACTGAATGAAGCCAAACTGCTACACACATTTCTATTTACTTACTCATTTTATGTATTTACTTTTTGCTTTTATACCCCTCTGGATGTAAAAAGTTCAACTGTATGTGTGTTTCTTTTCTTTACATATATTATTAAAAGGGAATGGACAATGGACAAGAAACTGTTGATACAAAACCCTTGGCTTTGTACAATTTGGATGTTAACAACTGTCAATCCATTTGTACTTGTCGACAGATGTGAAATTTCCTAATAAAAAGATAATTACAAAAAAATCTGCTAGTTATAACCAAACAATCTTTTTTGCTAGCTAAAAAAAACACATATTGTTTCATATTTCGGTTAAGCTAAATTATTTCAACATCAAACTTAAGTCAATTGTTCCTGAAGTCATCCAGAGGCTTTGTGCCAAATTTGGTGCAAATTGGCCCATTGGTGGTACTAGAACAGATGTAAATGTGTTTTTGCCTTTAACTTCCACATTTTAAAGAACACATTCATAAACATCATATTCATGTATTTCCCGAATAGAGCTAGGTTTTCTGACATGGGCCCCGCCCACTTCTGCTGCACTTTTCCTTTGTTAAGTCACCACATGTCCAAAACCTACTTTTCCCACCTCCTCATACAATTTAAGTGCCATCTCCATGAAGCTTTGCACATAGAATCTTCAGATGTGTCTGATCATGAGTTATGAAAATAATTTTGGCACTCCAAAAAATGCACTAGCACTTCTTGCTCAGGATGTACATAAACATCAACATGAACATATATAAACATAACTATGACATAACAAACGAAGAAAGTGTCTGTATGTGTTAAGTTTGTGCCTTATAAGGATTACTGTATCTTTGTGTGTATCTTTCATGACAGCTAGTTTCAGATTCCTTCACGAGTCCAGCAGCTGACAAAAAACACTTTTATACCTTTTTTCCCCAACAAGAAAGCTGATGATACAACCTCAGGGGAAATAATTCATATTGTTCATGTAGTGATATATATGAAAGCCACTTACAGTAGTTGTAACCAACTAAAGTCTGTTTTTATTATGCTTTTAGTTTATTACAGCCAAGTATTGACTTGCTCGTGTTATATATGTATGCACCACCAGGTGGCGTTGCAATTAAAAGAAATCCATTTTTCCCTGTAACTATTTTTCATTGCACATGCAACAAGAGCACAAAAGGCTCATAGACACATGAACCTGACAGTCTGAGCATCATCTATACAGACTTGCACATAGAATCTCCACATATGTCTGATGAAAAGTTATTAAAATAATTTTTTGCACTTTGAGTCCAGTGACACACAAACACATTTATATATGTAACATAGTTAAAAAGGTTCAGGTTAAATATCACTAAATGGGACAACTATGCCATCTGCTGTCACAATTTATACCTGCATTAGGGAATAACAACGAAGGATTATGGGTAATCCTTACAGTCTGTGTAAAGCAGAAATAAATGTGTTATGAGTTTGTCACACCACAGAAACATGTGTCATTGACCACTGAGCAAAATTTTAAAGATTAAAAAAACTGCCAAGTATATAAAATTAGGTCTCAAAATCATGGAAAAACAAGCACTTCTCTCTGCTGTGAAACGCTGGGGGCGTGTCAGTTAGAGGCGCTAGAACCACGTCCACGCGCAGGAGAGGAGCCTCCTCCGTGTTCTGTACAAGGATGTAACCTACAGTAACAATGGAAGCTAGCAGCGTCATCAGACGGACCCAGCCTGACCTGTTTGAGCCACCAGAGCCAGAAACTGAGGCCCCTTCCAGACGACAACGTACTTTTGCGAAAACGCACACGTATTGCATCGTTTTGGCCGATGGTCCATTGGGATCCTGAAAATGCAGCGCCTGAAAACGCACTTTTTTGAAAATGGGTCTCAGGGTGGAGAAACCCGAAAACGCAGCCCTCCCGTTCTCGTGTGGACAGTGAATCCGCATACTTTCCAAAATGATGACGCCATCGCCCCACCCCTCGACCTCATAACAACAACAACAACAATGGCGGACTACATGCTCATGTTTGTGCCGCAGAAGATATTGAGCCTTTCTTGCAACTTGCATGCCTTGTAGTTGAGTGTGAGTCGCAGCAGCAGTTCGACCTCATTAACGGTCCACACAAACAATTCTGGTTTCCTTGCACTAGCCATTTTCATCTTCTTGTTGTGTTCGGTTTCTCCGTCTACTGTCCGTTTACAACGCGCAAGCTTAGCCACCTAGAGGCCTGGAATATGAACTACAGCATTTTCGGTCGTTTTCAGTGGATCCGTGTGGACGCAAATATTCTTGAAACAATGCCGTTTTTTTGCCCATCTGGACGGCACTGATCAGACACTGATAGTACTCAGCCTCGTTCCTCACAGTCCATGTTTTACATTACACACAAACATAAAACCCCAGTCTACATATAATTCCTTGTCATAGCTATATTGGCGCACATAAAATATTACCTGTGGATTATCATTGTGCTGTCAGATGGACTCTGCTCAGGGAATGAGGCCAAATCATCTCATGATTAAATGCAATAACATTTGCTAACATTACATGGGCATGACAGGATGCACGATGTAAAATCACTCTCAGGATCTGCACCTTCAGCAAAATGCATTTAATTGCCCAAATGTACAATATTTATAACATACATAAGCACAGACTTACACTTAGAGCTTAGATCTGGCCCAAAAAAAATCAAAGCCATTAACTGTAATTATGAGCCCGAGCCTAATTTAAACCCGACATTTTTTTAATACGTGGGCTGTTATAACGGACGTTCTCAAGCTCCATGTTGCACTTAAACTACACAATCAGTGATGCCAGTAACGCTTTACACTAATCTGACCACTTTTTTCAGTGAGGAGCAATCTAACGCGGTAATATTTCCAAACCACTAATCAGATTAAAGTTACTTATTCAAATCACTGTGCGTTACAATTATTTGTGTATTATGTGTCATTTTCCTTAGTAAAAATATATATTTTTGCCTTCTTCTTGCGTGTCGTGGAGTGACTTCACGTGCGTGAGAAGTCACGTTTTCAGCACGAGGACACTCACTCACGTGTAAAACCACGCAGCAGCACAAACAACACGGAGGGAGGAGAGAGGTGCACCTTTTGTAGCTGGAAATACAGTCATTATTTTGAGTTATTAAAAAAAAAACACACACAAATGCTTGATCAAGGGCCGGCCCGGCCCGAGGTCCAGGTTGGGTCATGGTCGGGCTCGGGCAGAGAATCTAAACTCTACTTACACTCTCTGGCGGGCACGTAATGCCGGATGAGAGCACCTGTTGTCGGCGGGACGGTCGCAGGCGGGCACATAATGCCGGCGGCGAAGATGAGAGCATGCGCTGTCGGCGGGATGGGAGGATGCAAGCCGGGGACGGAGAGGGTCGGTTCGGCACCACTGACCAGCGTCAACGGACTCTTCGGATATCCAGACTTTACCTGGTGATAGTTGCTGTAACTATCGGGAGTACAGTTGACACTGCAGAGACAGGTATTGGTGGTGATCTTTAACTCTCCACAGTAGCTCCTCTTGACAAAACCGATCCACCGTTTCCTTACGTTGTCGTCCTTTGGAAACTTAAATAAGCTAACAGCGCCGTTACCCTGCACACTGTGGCATCCAGGAAAGATGCACGAGCTATGTGGAGGACACATGACTGTTTAGCTGACTGGTTGACTGGTTAGCTAGCTGCAAACTATATAAGACATGCTACCCAAAACTCGTGAGCGAGCGGAAAAACCACCGAAGCTAATGCGCTGTATTTATACAGCTTCCGCAGCAGGGCCGGGTTTATGCAAATCATGGCCGCTGACCCGCCCATTAAATCCTGAACACAGAAATTTTGAAACACAGTTTGTGAGCCTAGCTCCAAAATTAAATTCTAAATGGTTGAATGGCTTTTTACATGTTTTAAGGAAATACATTTATGACCTTTTAAATGTGTTTAGAAGAAAATGGCTGAATTTGCTTTACACGGACTTTAAAGTAGCAGAGGATCTACTGTAAAGGTAACGTGCCTAGTAATGTCTGTGGGCAATACCATGCTAAGTATCTTATGAGTTGTGTAAAAGTTAAGTTGGTTTTATTGCCAGTAAAACTTAGCTAAGAGTAACACAATGCTGTCTTTTAAGACAGAGCGTGTGCTGTGCTGAGAAGATGACTGTACTGATTGATTATCTTTTGTCACAAATACAAGTATGAAATGGTGTATTAACAGAGTGTGGTAGTAATTAAGACATGCAGATGAGCGAAATTTCTTTGTTTTGTAGTATTTCTTACTCATTCTAGTTGGTTATGTTCAGGCCTGGAATTTCCCTATTTTAGGGGCAAGGCCACTTGACCTTTCGTGTTGTCAATTATTTGAGGGCACAAAGGCCAAACAAAAGCCAGGGCAGCAAGGCCATAAAATAAAACAATGATTTTAAGTCCACATCCATAATGAATGTAATTTAAGGACTAAGAATGTATAAATATCTGTGAAATGAATACATAAAACAAGCTCAGGCGAGAAATTTTCAACTTTCAACTATTTATTAATTCATAAATGCATTTATTTTTATTTTATATTTATTTCTAACATATACTACAAAGTGACAATCATTTATGCCAGGTTATGTGGTCAATCAGTCACTATCGTTTGAAGATGGGATGGAGAGTCAGGGAGAGTTTCAGCGTGTGAACCGTCCCAGTGTGGATAATTCGGAGGCGCAGAGCGAGGGCGTGTCGGTCTGACAGTCTGATAACTACACAGGTCCTTCACACAACTAAATACAGAGAAATGTCCCACAGAGCAACGTTGCAGGACCAAACAAAAGTAGCGTAGTAACTTTAACTGTCTTTGGCAACTTATATGAGGAAAAAGGCTGTACGTGGAGCAGCGTCCATCCTCCTGTCTGTCCTCCTGTCTGTCCTCCCGACTCTTCGTCACATTTCTGCCTGAAAAACAGCGTCTGTCACCGGCAAAAAAAACTTTAACTCACCGAGTGTTTGTGGTGAAAATAAATCACCGCGACCGTCAGTCCTCCCGACCGAGACTTCAGGGAACACCTGGGAAACACCGACATCGTCATCACGACGTGTACCATCACGCCTCTTTAGGAGCCGCAGCGCCGGCTTTCTGTGTGAATTACACAGCGGTACAGCGGAGATGCTTCGCTCTGTGTGAATCACCATCGGCGGAGAATTAGCGAACCACTGCTCCGGAGTTAATGCTGAGACGCTGTGTAAAAAGGGCTACTGTCTTGACTCAGACCCGGCGACTTTTTCCTCCTCCTCAGACCCAACGTCTCGGCCAAGCAGACGTCGGGGTGCGTTTGATTAAGTCTCCTAGTTAGCCAGTGATAGATTGCTGTCAAACTGTCGTTGTAGCCTGCCCAAGCGGTTCATGCTAGGCTCGAATCGAACCTACCACTGGTGATGTATGCATCGTCTTATTTGATGTTGCCAATATGTCATAAAAAGACGCATTTCTTTTCCGCACAAGATGCCGGTGTTCAAAGCCGTGTTGACAGGGAAGAGGCAGAGGAGAAAACTGCAAAATCAACTAGGGCAGTACAGGCGGGGCATCAAGGCCACTGTGGCCTTAGGGCAGATATTTTTTTCAGGGGCATGAGGCCAAATTGCGAGGGCCACAAGGGCCATGCGCTGGTTATGTTACATGAGCATATAAAAATGGGTAACAGTTCATTGTGAAATAATTGTATAGCGTACATTTGTTCTGTTTATGATAATTTTCTGTGCTACATCCAACATGCTAAGACGTCACCTCTGTAGATCCTCACAAAAAGTTCTCTCTGCTCCACAGGTTCTGTAGCATTAGTTCAATGCTCACATATGCAAGACAAATGGATAACAGTGTGTTTAGAAAATGTAGGCATACACACTAATCAACATAAATGCATTTTTCCTTGTCACTCTCATTTTTTGTTGCAATAATAGAAATGTAATGAAACAGTACTGATGTGGGGTCACTCCTGAGGCCAGCCATATAGTTAAGTAACGATTTGTCAAAGTGGGCGTAATTTAGTACAACAAATCCAAATCGGCACACATTCAGCCTTTTGCACTTCTGGTGCACTTCCCATTACAGCAAATACCACAGCTCAGACTTGGCCTGTGTCCTCACTTCTGCCCCGAGCCCGTCATCCTTTGAGGCCAACTTCCGTGGGCTCTGCAGTGCGCGGTGTCCGAGTCACGCGGGGGGGCTTGGCCCCCATTCATAACTGCTTGCAGTTCTAGTTATTTGGTTAATTTGTCTTATCCATATTTTTCTCACTGTAATCATGTATTCTACGTTATAACAAAAGGTCACTATTGTATTGTTTATTAAAAAAACATTGTAATGTTTAACTGCACTTGCAGCAAGTACAGTATGTATTGTAACAGATGTGTATTTTCACAGATTGTACTTAGGGATTCCCATCCTGTGCAGTTACAAGGCTGCCAGTGTACCTGTGTGGCAGGTACAGCCTTTTTTAACCATGTGGCAGCCCTGTTATATCAGACTGCACATTATTCCCAGCTGAATACTCCTCCTCACCTCTGTTCCCCCAACACACAGCTGCACAGAAACGGAACAGAAGTTGCATAAACCAAGAACCATGGTAAGTACATTTTTAACATGATAGTTTGATTTTATTTATGGATATTTGTTTATGTTTATGGAACCTTTTTTGTTAAATGCAGGGTGTTAAACCTGGTCTGGTGAACGACATGGTGATTCAGCCAGACCTAAGGAAAAGAGACTGGTAGACGGCATCAGGTTATTATTATTGTTGTTGTTATTAAAATACATTTTCTGTATTAATCATATCAGTAAGATACCAGATGAAGCAATCATCTGCTACATTCTATAGGATAAATGTTATTTTGCATTTATTGTTAGTATCTATACTGTAGGGGGCGGCTGTAGCTCAGTGGGTAGAGCTGAGGACTAATAACCGGAAGGTTGCTGGTTCAAATCCCTGGCTCCCCGGGGTGGGACTGAGCTACATGCTGAAGTATCCTTGAGCAAGATACTGAACCCCAAATTGCTCCTGATGTGCAGTTGGCACCTTTGTGGCAGCCACTGCCATCAGTAAGGGCCCTGCGATGAGCTGGCGACTCGTCCAGGGAGTACCCTTCGCCCATAGAGTCACTGGAAAGTCCAAACCTTTTCAGGCTTTTGATACAAATAAAGTCATTCTACTGTGGTCTCTGGGCTTTCCTCCTAGTTTGATGATAAAAGAATTCTGCGGAGGCAAGGCTGGGTGGAATGATAGAGCAATCTTTATTGAAACAGAATCTAGAGCCCTGCGTCCGGATCAGAAGCGGCCGCGTTCTGATATTATCAAATATCTGGAAAAAGAAATGCCAAAATGCTTTGCCCTCTACCCTATCAGAACTCCTATCAGCCTTTGATCTAAGTGCCACCCTTCCCCTTCTCTTCCTGCACAGGCCTTTAGAGTCCCTTTTCCAGTACACACCCACTTCTTCTAATTGGTCACTTTGGTAAATTATCCAATAGACTAAAAGAGGAGTTGACCTGTCTCCCCCATAACTCATCTAACTTGGCTGCAGTCAACTCTAGGTCTTGTCCCCAAATTGACACCTCTATCCTTCTACGGGAACATAAACGTTTAGGCATCTCCCACCATTTGGCGTGCGGGTCAACCTTTAGCACTCACACAGTTGAAAAACTACTCTAGGACCCCTGGAGCTGTGAGCCTCACTCTGCCTGCATTCCTTAACTCACATGAGGAGAAACAATTAGTCATCATTCAATCTAAACTAAGTAAACTCAAAAATCAGAATGTGTTACCATCCAGATACCTCACTACTAAGCTAACTAAACAGAAATAAGATATTTATTTAATCTTAGCTGTTTCATTTGAACTTATGCTTTTGCTTACTTTATGCGAACACTCAGTTCATCTGTTTGTTTGTTTTTTTTTGGGTATTTTTCACAGGAGCAACTTGTATAAGGGAGTCAGTTCAGCTCTGCCTGAACTTTCCACGCCCAGGGATGATGAGGTCTACGATGACCTTCCTAGTAATGTGGCTGCTCTCATAACAACTATTGCCATGACCAATAATGTGCCACTGGTTGACTCCAAGTTTGGTAAAGTGCAACAAGGAAGTGTGTTGTCCTATCACTTGCCAACAAAGATGGTGCCAAACACCCGTCCACACTCAGATGCCCCTTCTCCCCCACAGCTGCCACTCTCTGATTACAGCCTAGGACCCTCTACCTGTTTCTTTGTCAACTCTGAGCATCAGCAGCTCCACATGATGCCCATGGCAACATCATTCGAGACAGATCACAAAGTTGGGAACAGAACAATAAAGAAGAGTTCCTGTGCAGAGTGGCACCAACTAAGGCGGTTGCTCATCACCTCCACCAAATTCAGAGAGGTCTGTCACACCAGGGGACAGACCTCTGCTGAAAATCTGGCAAAGAGGCTTCTGAGACCAAGCCATCAGACTGCAGACATGAGGAGGGGGCTGGACATGGAAACTGCAGCAGTAGAAGAGTACTGCAGAGCAAGGGAGGTAAACCATTATCCTTGTGGGTTCCTTATCCACCCTTATGCAGCTTGGATGGAGTCATCACCTGATGGCATAGTGTATGATCCCAAGGAGCAGCCAGAGTTTGGCCTTGTAGAAATTAAATGCCCAAATGTTTTGAGTTATCTGGACTGCCCATACCTTAAGATCAGCGAGGGCACACATACACTAAAAAAATCCCATGCATAATTTTGGCTGATCCAGGGCCAGCTGTTGATTTCTGGCCTTGAATGGTGTGACTTTGTTGTCTTCACACAGGAAGACATGTTCATTCAGAGGATTCCCAGAGACAAGGAAACCACAGCAACAATCAAGGAGAAAACAGACCATTTCTATTTTTATTTTTATCTCTCTGCTTCTCTGCAGTAGAGAACTGGCCTGCACGCTGCCTTACTCATCTTAATTTGTTACAGGGATAGTCACTGGTAGTGTATATCATTTTATTTTGTGGATATTAAATGTTAATCTGTCATTTTCTGTAGAGCACTAATATTTGTTGTTATAAATGCTGTTTGCATCTTTTCGGATTTTTGATTTGAAATAACTTATTGTAATCATAACTTTTGTAATTATCTGCTAACTCCCTCTGCTTCTTCAGCTTTCATCTAATTTTTCGCACTAATAAAGAAATGATTGGCATTGGAAGGTTGTGTCTTGTATAAACTAAAGTAATTGTTATATCAAGATAAATGAGCAGAACTGACAGGTGAGTGAGCAAAAAAATCTGAGTACCAGTTACATTGAACAAAGCGAATGTATTTCAAGAAAAAATATTCAATAACTTGAACAATATAAACAGATTTCATGTACTGTACGCATATACAAATTTTTTCCATTTATAAGATCAACTTTTTATTCTCAAGACAATATACAACTAATTTCAATATTATTGAACAATGTGAATGTATTTCAATAAACCAATATTAAATATTAAATCAACAAACTGTTATCCATCATGGACAATGATCAGCACCCTCTCCATCACACAGTAGACAGACAGCGGAGCTCCTTTACTCACAGACTGCTGCAGCTCCGCTGTCGAAGGGACAGATACAGGAAATCTTTCCTGCCACACGCCATCACACTGTACAATAATAACAGCTAAAACTCTGGTCATTACACATATTGTCTGTGCACTGTGGTTTTTACACACTCATTTCACCGCACCTTATATTTTATTTTGCACTACAGTCACTCTGCCTATTTATACATTTGTAAATACTAATTGTACATTTACATTTGTAAATATGTCTTGTACATTTCTTACATTCTGTACATTTTTACATTTTGTACATTATTTTGTATATATAACTTTTTTGTTTCTATTGCTATTTAATATGTCTAGGTGTTCCTCTTATTTCATTGTATTGTTCTTGTCTCTGTGTAATGCTGCTGCTACACCGTAATTTCCCAGCTTGGGATCAATAAAGTATATCTATCTATCTATCTATCTATCTATCTATCTAAATAATTAACACTATAAACAGATTTCATGTTTCAAGCATATACACATTTTTCCATTTACAAGATTAACATTTTATTCTCAAGACAATATACAACAAATTTCAATATTATTGAACAAAGTAAATGCATTTCAAAAAAACAATATTAAATAATTAACAATATACAACAGATTTCATGTAAGTATACACAGATAATTGCCATTTACAGGCTGGGAGGTGCCATCTTCAAAAAAGCTACTTCTTTGCCCAAGCCTTTACAAGAGGCTCATTTTCATAGTTTGTCAGGAAAAATACAATGGTATACAGCTGATTAATGCTGCCAAAAAGCCAGAGTGGAATCTCTGTGTCAAAGAACTTGTGTTCCTTCACTCAGCGTATGAGGCGTTCCACATGCACCCTGAGTTGTGCAATGGCCTTGTCTCCCTGACCTCACAGGCAGACATCTGGGATCTACCAGAAAGAAATGCTGGCCTATAGATTTTACACAGCACAAATTCATCAACAAGAAAACCCCGGTCAACCATGATGGCCATCCCAGGTCTCAAAAGGGAGAGAATTCCGGACTCTCGTGTGATCTGTTTTTCGCTCACAGATGCAGCATATAGTGGTGAGATGAATGTGACCTCCCCATGCGGAGCAATCCCAAGCAGACCTTTGAGAGTTCAGTGGGACTTGTATCTACTTAGAGGATAATTTGTTGCACATTACAACAGAACTGTACTGTAAAATAAAGTGGTCCTTCTCACTGTTAGACCCTTATTAGACTTACTTATAGGATACTTTGTGGCACATTACAACAGAACTATACTGTAAAATAAAGTGGTCCCTCTCACTGTTAGACCCTTATTACATTCCTATTAGACCTACTTAGAGGATCATTTGTGACACATTACAACAGAACTGTAAGAAGGTCTTCACTTCATTTTACAGTACAGTTCACACCCAGGTATTTGTAAGAGTCCACAATGTCGATGTCTGTCCCACCGATGCAGACTGGAGAAGGCAGGGCCTTGTTCCTTCTGAAGTCCACCACCATCTCTTTCGTCTTCGCCACGTTCAGTTGCAGGTGGTTCTCCCCACAACATTTAACAAAATTGCTGACCAGGTCCCTGTACCACCCTCGACATGCCCCACCCTCTACATGCCCCACAATGGCCGTGTCATCAGAGAATTTCTGCAGATGACACAGGGCTGATATGCAAATTGTACGGGGTCCTGTGATGGGCACACTAGGGGTCTGAGGTGTGCAAGAACCAGCCTCTCCATGACCTTCATGATGTGAGAGGTCAGTGCAATCGGCCTATAGTCATCCAGTGCCATAGGATGTCCTTTTTTTGGGCACTGGAACAAGGCAGGATGTTTTCCAGAGCACTGGCCCTCTCTGAAGGTGGAGGCTCAGGTTAAAGAGGTGCTGGCGAACTCCACAGAACTGGCCGGCACAGGCCTTCAGCATGCAAGGGCTGATGCGGTCCGGTCCAGCAGCTTTTCTCTGATTGAGCCTCTCCAGCTCTCTTCTCACCTGGCTGGTTGTGATGTTAAGTCCAGACTGGGGGTTGGGGGGAGATGCAGAGTGGTGACTGCTGCAGGAGCTTGTAGGCAGCAGTGGGGGAAGTGCAAGAGTCCTGGGGGAGGGGGGTGTGAGAAAGTCTGTGGTGGGGGCCAGCAGGGAGGTGGGGGGTGGGGGAGACAGAGGTGGTGAAAAGTAGTGTCCGCTGGTGTGGGGCTGTGGGGGGTTGTATCCAGAGTTGGTTGCTCAGAGGAGCAGAAGGGGGGCTGCTGGGGGAGCTGGAGTCGAACCTGTTGAAAAAACAGGTTGAACTTGTTTGCTCGTGGTATGTTTCCCTCAGCTGTTCCTCCACCTTTCCTCTGGAAGCCAGTGATCTCTCTCATTCCCCTCCATATATCCCTGGTGTTATTTGTTTCCAGTTTGAATTCCAGTTTTCTTTTGTAATTTTCCGTACTCTCCCTGATGCTGTGTTTTAGTTCTCTCTGAACACGCTTGACTTCTACACGGTCCCCTGACCTGAAGGCCCTCTTCTTCTCATTGAGTAGGGCCTTTAGGTCACTGGTAACCCAGAGTTAGCGGACCTCTTCAGTGGGGATGGTGTTGTCCATGCAGAACCCAATGTAATCAGAGACGCAACCAGTGATGCCATCAGTACTCGCCGTGTGGTTTGTAGAGTGCATCCTAGTCAGTGGCTTCTAGGGCACCCTGCAGTGATTCCATGGCCTCGGGAGACCATTTCCTCACAGTTCTTACTGTCACTGGTAGCTGCTGAACCACAGGCTTGTATGATGGGGAGAGCAGGACGAGGTTGTGGTCCGACCTTCCCAGGGGAGGGAGGGCAGTGGAGCTGTATGCATCTTTAACATTAGCATACAGCAGATCTATAGTTTTTATGTCCCTTGTTGTGCATTAGACAAACTGGTGGAACGTTGGGAATGTGGATGAGAGAGAGACGTGGTTGAAGTCTCCTGTGATGATGACGAAGGCTCAGGGGTTTTTTGTCTGTAGTGCTGCGGTCGCAGCATGGATGATGTCACACACGGCATCGGCATTTCCAGATGGCGGAATGTAAACAGTTATGGCTATTGTAGGAGACTCTACTTTGATATTAACGTGATAATTAATTACTGGCAATCAATTATACTCATAGACGGGGCACCACCTCCGATATTTTAATTTTAAAACTAACCTTGGAGGTGATTAGTTAAAATATCAACTGTCCAAGTTTGGTAGACAGATAAATCATCAGTCTCAAGTGAATCTTTTTAATTTCAATATCTATTTGCTCCTATTCTGAAGCAGTGAATTCTTTCCACGATCCCAACGATTTCCCACTTCAAATTAAACGTGCACAGACAACGACATAAGATTAAATATGTTTATTAACTAAATAAATGCATATTAAATGACATGAGGTAATGATTCAAACGGGTGACAAAGTAACAGAAAGTGTGAAGACTGTGGAATGAATTATTGATTGGATGGATTCAGACAATGGTGGATTTTAACCTATGGAACCGTTAATTCGCAACTACGGGATTAATTTCTAATGAGATTATAGGGGAGATGTTTTGGAATTTATGATATATATTCGAAGCTTTCACAAACACCAACTCTGATATTATTCACGTGTGACTCTGGTCGTGTGTGGAGTTTTCAGCCTACTTTGTTCAAGAAGAGAGATGTCCCAAAATCCGGATTCTCTGGGTCAGCTCCGTCTCAGCTTAGATGCAGAATTAGCGTCTGTCCAGCCGCTGGATGATGACGAGGAGGTTTCCCCTGATGACATAGTCTACCGGCACAGCGGGGATTCCGTCTGAGCGCTCTGCGGCCTGTCGGCTTCGGAACCGCTGGAAAGTGATGCCGCCTCGGGTCGAACTTCCTCTGCCCAGCGAAGTGTCTCGCTTGAGAGCGCTGCAGGCGGTCCGGGCGTGGTTGATTAACAATTCTGTTCTGCTGTAGACTATATTTCTTCACGGCCTCTTGAGCAGCTTAACTGCGCTGACTTTGTGATGTTTAAGAATTATCAGAGTCTTGATAGAATTGGTGATTACAGAGCTACGAATATATATTGAATTGACTTCTTGCAT